>NW_027278706.1:0-144922 GCF_030028105.1 Mobula birostris | reverse complement strand
TGCAGACTGGCTAATTTACAGCCCAGTATGGGAACACCATTGAGTGGAGAATCCTACAAAAGGTAATGCATTTGGTCCAGTGCGTCACGAGTAAAAACCTCTCAAACATTGAGCACATTTACATGAAACACTGTCGTTGGAAAGCAGCGTCCATCACCACCACCCAGCCCATGCTCTTCTGTCACTGCTGCCATCAGGAAGGAGGAACTGGAGCCTCAGGACCCACACCACCAGGTTCAGGAACAGTTATTACCCCCTCAACCATCAGGATGGAGGTACAGGAGCCTCAGGACCCACACCGCCAGGTTCAGGAACAGTTATTACCCCTCAACCATCAGGAAGGAGGAACTGGAGCCTCAGGACCCACACCACCAGGTTCAGGAACAGTTATTACCCCTCAACCATCAGGAAGGAGGTACAGGAGCCTCAGACCCACACCACCAGTTTCAGGAACAGTTATTACCCCTCAACCATCAGGAAGGAGGAACTGGAGCCTCAGGACCCACACCACCAGGTTCAGGAACAGTTATTACCCCTCAACCATCAGGAAGGAGATACAGGAGCCTCAGGATCCACACCACCAGGTTCAGGAACAGGTATTACCCCTCGACCATCAGGAAGGAGGTACTGAAGCTCTGGACCCACACCACCAGGTTCAGGGGACAGTTATTACCCCTCAACCATCAAGCTCTTGAACAAAAGGGGAAAACTACACTCATCTATTGAGATGCTCCCACAACCGGTGATCTCACTTTAAGACTCTTTTATCTCAGGTTCTTGTTATTTATTGCTATTTATTTATGTTTGAATGGCACAG
Organism: Mobula birostris; assembly: GCF_030028105.1. Taxonomy (NCBI): domain Eukaryota; kingdom Metazoa; phylum Chordata; class Chondrichthyes; order Myliobatiformes; family Myliobatidae; genus Mobula; species Mobula birostris. The sequence goes on along the minus strand of NW_027278706.1, from coordinate 144,105 downwards.
TTTGTTATCTTCTACGCCCTTCCATTGATCCTGTTTACAGTTACTATTCTATAGATTTGCTAAGTATGCCCGCAGGAAAATGAATCTCAGGGTTGTATGTGGTGACTCGTATGTACTCCGATAATAAATCTTACTTTGAACTTCGATCGTCAGGCTGATTGACCTACACCCGTTCCCGTTAGGCGGTGTTTTGGCATCTAATTGCTCAGATGTACCCCACTTCTCATTGTTACCATTAGGGAGGAGGTACAGGAGCCTGAAGACACACACTCAATGATTCAGGAACAGCTTCGTCCCCTCTGCCATCAGGGAGGAGGTACAGGAGCCTGAAGACACACACTGAACGATTCAGGAATAGCTCCTTCCCCTCGGTTATCAGCTTTGTGAATCGTCCATGAGCACACCTCAGAATTCTGCCCTCTCGTTGCACTAAATTATTTTATACATATTATTATTACTGAAATTTATATCAATATTTACGCTTTGCACCGTTTCGCAAAATCCACTGTGGGTGGCCGGATGCGGAAGGAGGAAGGGTCGGGCACGGGGGGAAGCTACAGAAACAGCAACAGAAGATCCACATATCTCATCCCTGGGAGAAGGAGGATCTCAAAGGCGGGCTACACACCTGGAGGGGCTACAGACACACCAACAGAAGATCCACAGATCTCATCCCTGGGAGAAGGAGGATCTCAAAGCCGGGCTACACACCTGGAGGGGCTACAGACACACCAACAGAAGATCCACAGATCTCATCCCTGGGAGAAGGAGGATCTCAAAGCCGGGCTACACACCTGGAGGGGCTACAGACACACCAACAGAAGATCCACAGATCTCATCCCCTGGGAGAAGGAGGATCTCAAAGCCGGGCTACACACCTGGAGGGGCTACAGACACACCAACAGAAGATCCACAGATCTCATCCCTGGGAGAAGGAGGATCTCAAAGCCGGGCTACACACCTGGAGGGGCTACAGACACACCAACAGAAGATCCACAGATCTCATCCTGGAGAAGGAGGATCTCAAAGCCGGGCTACACACCTGGAGGGGCTACAGACACACCAACAGAAGATCCACAGATCTCATCCCTGGGAGAAGGAGGATCTCAAAGCCGGGCTGCACACCTGGAGGGGCTACAGACACACCAACAGAAGATCCACGTATCTCATCCCTGGGACGCAAGGAGGATCTCAAAGGCGGGCTACACACCTGGAGGGGCTACAGACACACCAACAGAAGATCCACAGATCTCATCCCTGGGAGAAGGAGGATCTCAAAGCCGGGCTACACACCTGGAGGGGCTACAGACACACCAACAGAAGATCCACGTATCTCATCCCTGGGAGAAGGAGGATCTCAAAGCCGGGCTACACACCTGGAGGGGCTACAGACACACCAACAGAAGATCCACAGATCTCATCCCTGGAGAAGGAGGATCTCAAAGCCGGGCTAGCACACCTGGAGGGGCTACAGACACACCAACAGAAGATTCCACAGATCTCATCCCTGGAGAAGGAGGATCTCAAAGCCGGGCTACACACCTGGAGGGGCTACAGACACACCAACAGAAGATCCACAGATCTCATCCCTGGGAGAAGGAGGATCTCAAAGCCGGGCTGCACACCTGGAGGGGCTACAGACACACCAACAGAAGATCCACGTATCTCATCCCTGGGAGAAGGAGGATCTCAAAGGCGGGCTACACACCTGGAGGGGCTACAGACACACCAACAGAAGATCCACAGATCTCATCCTGGGAGAAGGAGGATCTCAAAGCCGGGCTACACACCTGGAGGGGCTACAGACACACCAACAGAAGATCCACGTATCTCATCCCTGGGAGAAGGAGGATCTCAAAGGCGGGCTACACACCTGGAGGGGCTACAGACACACCAACAGAAGATCCACAGATCTCATCCCTGGGAGAAGGAGGATCTCAAAGCCGGGCTACACACCTGGAGGGGCTACAGACACACACAACAGAAGATCCACGTATCTCATCCCTGGGAGAAGGAGGATCTCAAAGCCGGGCTACACACCTGGAGGGGCTACAGACACACCAACAGAAGATCCACAGATCTCATCCCTGGGAGAAGGAGGATCTCAAAGCCGGGCTACACACCTGGAGGGGCTACAGACACACCAACAGAAGATCCACATATCTCATCCCTGGGAGAAGGAGGATCTTCGAAGATGTGCTACACCCGAGGAGCTACAGAAACGCCAACAGAAGATTCGAAGAGCTCGTCCCTGTGAGGAGGAGGATCTTGGAAGATGATCTACACACAGAGGGGGCAACTTGAAAGACTGACCCTGGTGAGCTGCTTGTCCGGTGGGCTCTGCCCCAGCAACAAGTTTCACAAGGCAGCCTGTTTCCCATCACTGAGACTTTTGTTGCCCTCACCCCCCTGACTCTCACACGGCCAGCCCGCTGCTGCCCAGACGTTACTCCGCCGCTGAATTGCAGCCGCTGGCCCGGGGACAAGCTGCAAAGAGCAGCCGGCAGCCCCCACAACACCCACCCACTTCGCTCAACTCTCCCGGCGGATGCCCAGCTCCCGTCCGCCGGCTGCCCGAGGTCGCTCCGTTCGCAGGGTCTGGGGGGGCCGCGATCTCCCGTCCGGGACACGCCGCCGTCCTCCCCTCCACTCCCGGGCCGTCCTCCCCCCCCCAGACCCGGGCTGCTCGGCCCCGAACCCGACTGCAACCCCGCTGCCCGCCCCAGGCCTCAGACCCCGGACTCACCTGACGGCCAGGCTCCGAGCAGCGGCGCCCAGAGCCGCATCGTCCCGCCGCCCCGTCCGACCCTCACTTCCGGCTCGACGGGCCTAGAAGGGGGCGGGGCGAAGGGGGTGGGGCAGAGCGCGCACGGTGGGGAATGTGGGCGGGGCCGAAAGGGGGGGTGGAGCCGGTGCGGGGATGGGCGGGGCCGCCGCGTGCGGTGGGCGGGGGCCCGGTGGGAGGTCCGACGCGGCCTGAGAGCGGGCGGAATCTCACTCGAGCGGGTTTGGGCGCCGCACCGGAAGTTCCGTGAGGGGGGGGGCGGGTTTGAGCGTCGCACCGGAAGTGCTGGGATGTGGGGCCCGCGGCCTGGGTGTTGCGGCGACGGCGGACCTGGGGGGTCGAGTACTCGCAGAGCCCGAGCCCATGCCGTGCGGCTCTGTGAGCGCCGGAATTGCACGGGCCTTCCACAGGGCGCAGCCCCGTCCACCTGCAGCTGACAGACGAGGACATTCGCCCCCCCCAGGGATCCTTCAACCCCTGACCCCCACCCCAGGGATCCTTCAACCCCTGACCCCCACCCCAGGGATCCTTCAACCCCTGACCCATCACCCCAGGGATCCTTCAACCCCTGACCCATCACCCCAGGGATCCTTCAACCCCTGACCCATCACCCCAGGGATCCTTCAACCCTGACCCCCACCCCAGGGATCCTTCAACCCCTGACCCATCACCCCAGGGATCCTTCAACCCCTGACCCATCACCCCAGGAATCCTTCAACCCTGACCCCCACCCCAGGGATCCTTCAACCCCTGACCCGTCACCCCAGGGATCCTTCAACCCCTGACCCATCACCCCAGGAATCCTTCAACCCTGACCCCCCACCCCAGGGATCCTTCAACCTCTGACCCCCACCCCAGGGATCCTTCAACCCCTGACCCATTACCCCAGGGATCCTTCAACCCTGACCCCCACCCCAGGGATCCTTCAACCCCTGACCCCCACCCCAGGGATCCTTCAACCCCTGACCCATCACCCCAGGGATCCTTCAACCCCTGACCCATTACCCCAGGGATCCTTCAACCCTGACCCCTACCCCAGGGATCCTTCAACCCCTGACCCATTACCCCAGGGATCCTTCAACCCCTGACCCATCACCCCAGGGATCCTTCAACCCTGACCCTCACCCCAGGGATCCTTCAACCCCTGACCCCCACCCCAGGGATCCTTCAATCCCTGACCCCACCACAGGGATCCTTCAACCCTGACCCACACCCCAGGGATCCTTCAACCCCTTGACCCATTACCCCAGGGATCCTTCAACTCCTGACCCGTCACCCCAGGGATCCTTCATCCCCTGACCCCCACCCCAGGGATCCTTCAACCCCTGACCCGTCACCCCAGGGATCCTTCAACCCCTGACCCATTACCCCAGGGATCCTTCACCCCTGACCCATCACCCCAGGGATCCTTCAACCCCTGACCCATCACCCCAGGGATCCTTCACCCCTGACCCATCACCCAGGGATCCTTCAACCCCTGACCCATTACCCCAGGGATCCTTCAACCCTGACCCCCACCCCAGGGATCCTTCAACCCCTGACCCGTCACCCCAGGGATCCTTCAACCCCTGACCCATCACCCCAGGGATCCTTCACCCCTGACCCATTACCCCAGGGATCCTTCAACCCCTGACCCCCCACCCCAGGGATCCTTCAACCTCTGACCCCCACCCCAGGGATCCTTCAACCCCTGACCCCCACCCCAGGGATCTTTCAACCCCACACCCAGCGACCTTTCACCCACCCCAACCCCAGGGATCCTTCAACCCCTGACTCCCACCCCAGGGATCTTTCAACCTCTGACCCCCACCCCAGGGATCCTTCAACCCCCTGACCCATCACCCCAGGGATCTTTCAACCCCTGACCCATCACCCCAGGGATCCTTCAACCTCTGACCCATCACCCCAGGGATCCTTCAACCCCTGACCCATCACCCCAGGGATCTTTCAACCCCTGACCCATCACCCCAGGGATCCTTCAACCCCTGACCCATCACCCCAGGGATCTTTCAACCCCTGACCCCCACCCCAGGGATCCTTCAACCTCTGACCCATCACCCAGGGATCCTTCAACCTCTGACTCCCACCCCAGGGTTCTTCAACCCCTGACCCCCACCCCAGGGATCCTTCAACCCCTGACCCCACCCAGGGATTTTTCAACCTCCGACCCATCACCCCAGCGATCCATCAACCCCTGACCCCTACCTCAGGGATCTTTCACCCCACACCCAGCAACCTTCACCCACCCCAACCCCAGGGATCCTTCAACCCTGACCCATCACCCCAGGGATCTTTCAACCTCTGACCCCCACCCCAGGGATCCTTCAATCCCTGACCCATCACCCCAGGGATCCTTCAACCTCTGACCCGTCACCCCAGGGATCTTTCAACCCCTGACCCATCACCCCAGGGATCATTCAACCCCTGACCCATCACCCCAGGGATCATTCAACCCCTGACCCATCACCCCAGGGATCTTTCAACCCCTGACCCCCACCCCAGGGATCCTTCAACCCCTGACCCCAACCCCAGGGATCCTTCAACCCCTGACCCATTACCCCAGGATCCTTCAACCCTGACCCCCACCCCAGGGATCCTTCAACCCCTGACCCCAACCCCAGGGATCCTTCAACCCCTGACCTGTCACCCCAGGGATCCTTCAACCTCTGACCCCCACCCCTGGGATCCTTCAACCCCTGACCCGTCACCCCAGGGATCCTTCAACCCCTGACCCATCACCCCAGGGATCCTTCAACCCCTGACCCCCACCCCAGGGGTCTTTCAACCCCTGACCCCCACCCCAGGGATCCTTCAACCTCTGACCCATCACCCCAGGGATCCTTCAACCCCTGACTCCCACCCCAGGGATCCTTCAACCCCTGACCCCCACCCCAGGGATCCTTCAACCCCTGACCCCACCCCAGGGATTTTTCAACCTCTGACCCATCACCCCAGCGATCCATCAACCCCTGACCCCCACCCCAGGGATCTCTCAACCCCACACCCAGCGACCTTTCACCCACCCCAACCCCAGGGATCCTTCAACCCCTGACTCCCACTCCAGGGATCTTTCAACCTCTGACCCCCACCCCAGGGATCCTTCAACCCCTGACCCCCACCCCAGGGATTTTTCAACCTCTGACCCATCACCCCAGCGATCCATCAACCCCTGACCCATCACCCCAGGGATCCTTCAACCCCTGACCCATCACCCCAGGGATCCTTCAACCTCTGACCCATCACCCCAGGGATCCTTCAACCCTGACCCATCACCCCAGGGATCTTTCAACCCCTGACCCCCACCCCAGGGATCCTTCAACCCCTGACCCATCACCCCAGGGATCCTTCAACCCTTGACCCCCCACCCCAGGGATTTTTCAACCTCTGACCCATCACCCCAGGGATCCATCAACCCCTCACTCATCACCCCAGGGATCCTTCAACCCCTGACCCATCACCCCAGGGATCTTTCAACCCCTGACCTATCACCCCAGGGATCCTTCAACCCCTGACCCCCACCCCAGGGATCTTTCAACCTCTGACCCCCACCCCAGGGATCCTTCAACCCCTGACCCACCCCAGGGGATTTTTCAACCTCTGACCCATCACCCCAGCGATCCATCAACCCCCTGACCCCCACCCCAGGGATCTTTCAACCCCACACCCAGCGACCTTTCACCCACCCCAACCCCAGGGATCCTTCAACCTCTGACCCATCACCCCAGGCATCTTTCAACCCTTGACCCCTCCCCAGGGATTTTTCAACCTCTGACCCATCACCCCAGCGATCCATCAACCCCTGACCCCCCACCCCAGGGATCCTTCAACCCCTGACCCATCACCCCAGGGATCCTTCAACCCCTGACCCATTACCCCAGGGATCCTTCAACCCTGACCCCTACCCCAGGGATCCTTCAACCCCTGACCCATTACCCCAGGATCCTTCAACCCCTGACCCATCACCCCAGGATCCTTCAACCCTGACCCTCACCCCAGGGATCCTTCAACCCCTGACCCCCACCCAGGGATCCTTCAATCCCTGACCCCCACCACAGGGATCCTTCAACCCTGACCCCCACCCCAGGGATCCTTCAACCCCTGACCCATTACCCCAGGGATCCTTCAACTCCTGACCCGTCACCCCAGGGATCCTTCATCCCCTGACCCCCACCCCAGGGATCCTTCAACCCCTGACCCGTCACCCCAGGGATCCTTCAACCCCTGACCCATTACCCCAGGGATCCTTCACCCCTGACCCATCACCCCAGGGATCCTTCAACCCCTGACCCATCACCCCAGGGATCCTTCAACCCCTGACCCATTACCCCAGGGATCCTTCAACCCTGACCCCCACCCCAGGGATCCTTCAACCCCTGACCCCGTCACCCCAGGGATCCTTCAACCCCTGACCCATCACCCCAGGGATCCTTCACCCCTGACCCATTACCCCAGGGATCCTTCAACCCCTGACCCCCACCCCAGGGATCCTTCAACCTCTGACCCCCACCCCAGGGATCCTTCAACCCCTGACCCCCACCCCAGGGATCTTTCAACCCACACCCAGCGACCTTTCACCCACCCCAACCCCAGGGATCCTTCAACCCCTGACTCCCACCCCAGGGATCTTTCAACCTCTGACCCCCACCCCAGGGATCCTTCAACCCCTGACCCATCACCCCAGGGATCTTTCAACCCTGACCCATCACCCCAGGGATCCTTCAACCCCTGACCCGTCACCCCAGGGGATCCTTCAACCTCTGACCCATCACCCCAGGGATCCTTCAACCCCTGACCCATCACCCCAGGGATCTTTCAACCCCTGACCCATCACCCAGGGATCCTTCAACCCCTGACCCATCACCCCAGGATCTTTCACCCCTGACCCCCACCCCAGGGATCCTTCAACCTCTGACCCATCACCCCAGGATCCTTCAACCTCTGACTCCCACCCCAGGGTTCTTCAACCCCTGACCCCCACCCCAGGGATCCTTCAACCCCTGACCCCACCCCAGGGATTTTTCAACCTCCGACCATCACCCCAGCGATCCATCAACCCCCTGACCCCTACCTCAGGGATCTTTCAACCCCACACCCAGCAACCTTTCACCCACCCCAACCCCAGGGATCCTTCAACCCCTGACCCATCACCCCAGGGATCTTTCAACCTCTGACCCCCACCCCAGGGATCCTTCAATCCTGACCCATCACCCCAGGGATCCTTCACCTCTGACCCGTCACCCCAGGGATCTTTCAACCCCTGACCCATCACCCCAGGGATCATTCAACCCCTGACCCATCACCCCAGGGATCATTCAACCCCTGACCCATCACCCCAGGGATCTTTCAACCCCTGACCCCCACCCCAGGGATCCTTCAACCCCTGACCCCAACCCCAGGGATCCTTCAACCCCTGACCCATTACCCCAGGGATCCTTCAACCCTGACCCCCACCCCAGGGATCTTTCAACCCCACACCCAGCGACCTTTCACCCACCCCAACCCCAGGGATCCTTCAACCTCTGACCCATCACCCCAGGGATCTTTCAACCCTTGACCCCTCACACCCACACCCCAGCGACCCTTCAACCACCCCCCCCCCACCCTAGGGATCCTTCAATTCCTGACCCTTCACACCGCCACCCTAAGGACCTCTCACCCTCCACTGCAGGGACGCTTTAAACCCCTGACCCACGAACCCAACACCCAAGGGACACGTCACCCCTGACTCTTCAAAACCCACCCCCAATCACGTTATACTTTGGCACAACCGGATCGTTCCACCCGTTTGAGAAGACAAAACACACTCTCAGTCGGATACCTCGCCCAGGGCGTGTTCTCCCCCTCTCTGCATCCTCTCCATCCATCATCAAACCAGGTCATGGAGTTGGCTGACGACACGACAGTGACCGGCCTCATCAGCAGCAATGACGAGCCGGCAGACAGCGGAGGGTAGAGAGGCTCGTCAAACGATGTGACAGCCTGAGTCTCAAGACAAATGAGATGATCGTGGACTCCAGGAAGGCGCAGGTCTCCCACTATCCGTTGCCCGTCAACGGCTCCGCTGTGGAGAGAGCGAGGAGCACCAAGTTCCCTAGTGTGCACGGAGCAGACGGTCTAGCCTGGACCCACGACACCCCCTCATTAGTCGGGAGAGCTGAGCAGGGCCTGCACTCTCTGAGGAGATTCTGCCAACTGCATCACTGTTGCTAATGAGGCGTACAGACCATCCATCCCCCACTCTTAACAACTTTCTACAGGAGCAGCATCGACACTGCCCTGTCCAACTGTGTCATCGGGAAGCTGCAAAGCATCGGACTGCAGGACCCTACAGAGACCAGTAAAAACTGCTGAGAGGATCACAGGGCCTCCCTCCCCTCCTATTTGGGACATTTAGTAGATGAAGGCTGGAAGCTTTGTTGAGAATCACTACCACCCATCCCACAATCTCTCTGACCCACCACTGTCTGGGAGGAGGTACAGGAGCATCCGGACTAGGACTGTCAGACTGGGTAACAGCGCCTTCCCCACCTCCATCAGATATTCGAATACGGCCCGTGAACCCATGAACACTATCTCAATATTTTGGCTCTCTCTTATTTACTTTAAAATAAAAACACGTTGTCATTCTCTCTAATCCAGCAGCATCCTGGTGAATCTCCCTCTGCACCCCCTCTAATCCAGACAGCATCCTGGTGAATCTCCTCCGACCCTCTCTAACCCAGGCAGCATCCTGGTGAATCACCTATGCACCCTCTCTAATCCAGGCAGCATCCTGGTGAATCTCCCTCTGCACCCTCTCTAATCCAGGCAGCATCCTGGTGATCTCCCTCTGCAACCCTCTCTAATCCAGACAGCATCCTGGTGAATCTCCTCTGACCCTCTCTAACCAGGCAGCATCCAGGTAAATCTCCTCTGCACCCTCTCTGAAACAGGCAGCATCCAGGTAAATCTCCTCTGCACCCTCTCTAATCCAGGCATCATCCTGGTCAATCTCTTCACCCTCTAAAGCGTTCACATCCTTCCTGTAATTGTGGTGACCATTGAGGAAGGCAGACCTTGATGTACCCATTAGAGTCCATTACCGGACTGGGTAACAGCTTCTTCCCTCAGGCTGGCAGACTGATGAATACCCTGGCACCCCACCGAGGTCTCGTCACTACCACCCATCCCACAATCTCTCTGACCCACGACCATCAGGAAGGAGGTACAGGAGCATCAGGAGTAGGACTGTCAGACTGGGTAACAGCTCCTTCCCTCAGGCTGGGAGACTGACGAATACCCTTGTCACCACCGGGGTCTCGTCACTACCACACATCCCACTCGCGTCCCCCTCCCCCCCCATCCCACAATCTCTCTGAACCCACGACCATCCTGGAGGAGGTGCAGGAGCATCAGGACTAGGACTGTCAGACTGGGTGACAGCTCCTTCCCTCAGGCTGGGAGACTAATGAATACCCTGCCACCACCGGGGTCTGGTCACTCAGACATGGAGCTGTTTCCCGTCTACCTGTGCTGCGCACTACAAAACATTTTGAATTCCATTTCATTAAGTTATTTGTAATATTTGGTTTGCATGCTGTGTGTGTGTGTGCACCGTGGTCCGGGAGGAAGGTTGTTTCGTTGGTTTGTAGATATGAACAGACAGGCGACAATGAACTTGAACTGACATTGGAAGGTCGGTCAGACTCACCGTTGGAGGAGAGCGATTACTTATGCTCTCTGTAATAGAATCATTGGGTGAGCAGGCGTGGGATTATAAAATATCTAGACTTATATAATAGGACTAAAGAAAAAGTTATTGAGCAAACTTTCCAGTAACCCGGCAAATGGGATTATTGCTCTGAAGGGCTGGTGGTTTGGGTTCTGCCTCACTAGTTAGGGGTGGGACGGTGACGTAGTGGTTTACGTAGCCAGCGACTGAGGTTCAATTCCCCGCCACTGTCTGTAAGGACTTTGTGTCGCAAGAATAAAAGGCACTGAAGCAGATTTAGGCCACTCAGGCCATCGAGTCTGCTCCCCCATTCCATCATGGCTGATCTAATATCCCTCCCAATCCATTCTCCCGCCTTCACCTGTACCTTTGACGCCCTGGCTAATCCAGAACCTGTCAAACTCTGCAGGAGAGTGAGGGTCTTTTCTCAGGGTGAAGATTTTTTGAACCCTAGAATCCACAGCCTTGATTTGTGATTAAATCGTGGGTGAAAGATGGTTGTAGTTGGGAGCTGGAGGTCCAAGGTTACACATTGTATCTGAGGGATAGGAGGAGGGGCGTAGAGCGACTCTGCTTCTAAGAATAGCATCAAATCAGTTGAAAGATGTGAGGTAGGATTGGAAGATGTTGAATCCTTGTGGGTTGAGTTAAGAAACTACAAGGGTAAAAGGACCCTGATGGCAGTTATATACAGGCCTCCCAACAGTGGCTGGGAGGTGGACCACAGGTTACAACAGGAAATAGAAAAGGCGAGTCAAAAGGGCAATGTTGTGGTAGTCATGGGAGGTTTTAACATGCAGGTCGATTGGGAAAATCAGGTTGGCAATGGATCGCAAGAGAGTGAGTTTATTGAATGCCTAAGAGATGAGTTTTTAGAGCAGCTTGTCGTTCAGCCTACCGGGGGCCAGCTATACTGGATTTGGTGCGATGTAATGGCCTAATTCTGCTCCTATGTCTTATGCTCTTTACGGTGAGAGGGACAAAGTTTAAAGGGGACAAACAAGGCCAAGTGTTTCATTTACTCAGCAATTGGCAGATGCCTGGAACGTGCTGTCAGGGGAGATGTTGCAAGCAAGTTCGAGTTTAATTGTCATTCAACCAAACACATTCATACGGCCAAATTCATACCATTTGTCCATTCACACAATTACAAAAATAATAATAACGTAGCCCCAAGTCCCTGAGAGTCACGGCCTGTAGATTGACGGTGTGTGCGATATGTTGCCCCGGAGCCATGTTTCCGCAAGGACAAGCCCGCAGCAGTTCCCCATCTCTCGCTAGTGCAGCTGCTGACCAACACAGTCCAGCTGGTCTTCCACCGAGCGAACGCTAGAGGGCAACACCGACAGGACGGGCCAGCAGGGGGCTCCAGCCCACCTCTGCTCTCTCCCACACTGCCTCTGGCGTCACCTCCCCTGGGCGGCTGTGGCAGGCGACTCCCCGGCCTGAGGGCCTGGTCTCCACGACAACCGAGGCCTACGCATCTCCGCCGCTGTCGGTCTCGCCAGTGAACCAGATTTGCAGCATCCGCCATTACCAGTGTCCATCAGGGTCTGGCGATCGTGCAGAGAAGGAATTTAGGTCCACGGAGAGACAGGGAATGGGCAGGGGGAATACCGCGTGCAGTCTGATGGAGCGGCACCATGGGTAGCACAGACATCGAGGGCCGAGCGGCCTGTTCCTGAGCTGCGTTGTCCTACACTCTGTGTTGAAGGCGTGCAGCAACAGCAGGGGGCGCCCTGCGACCGGGGAATGTGAAATGAGTGCAGTCATTCCAACCTCCAGCGTGTCAAACAAACAGCGTCAAGACAGCACTGAAAGGAGCCGGGGTGGAGGGTGCCGTCGGACAGATCTCTGAGCTGGTTTACTGTCCGCCGGTCCTTTCTGTGGCCGGGAGGAGAGGCTTTACCATCTGTATATGGAGTGCGAGAGGGTGCAGCCCCTGTCTGAGTATCTGAATGGGCAGCTCCCCAGGATCTGGCCAGACCTCAGTCCCCCGCGCTCCTTCTATGCAGGCACCCAGTATGGAGGGGGTGTGGGTCGATCAGGGGATCTCGATCTAGGCCTGCTTGTGGGGGCAGGCCAAGAGGGTCTTTCACAGGGCCAGGCAGTGAACTGTCAAACGCTCTGCCCGAGCCGAGTTCCTGCCCCTCTTCCAAACGTACAAGTCTGTGCCAGGGTGTCCTCTACCCCCTCCCTGGACTATCATACCATCGGGTGCCATGCCCAGTTTGAGCTTTGACTGCCATGGCCCACACACTCCTGTTTCGGGTCAAGTGGATCAATTCACTGGTGTTCATTTCCAGTTCTCTGGCTGCTGTCTCCATCATCATTTGTCTTTGTCTTCCTCTTGCTTTCTTCCCTTCAATCTTTCCCATAATTACTGTGCATTCTAACTCATCGTTCCTAATCACATGTCCAATGAAGTTACGTTGCCTTTTCATGATCTCATACATTATTTCTCTTTTTGTGTTTGCTCTGTTCATGACATCCTTGTTAGATATTCGTTTCGTCCATGATATTCTTTGCTTCCTCCTCAAAAACCACATCTCTGCTGTTTCAATTCATTTCATCGTGTTACTAGATACCGTCTAACATTCTGAGCCATATAACATAACTGGATAAACATAACATTTCAGTACTCTGAGGTGGGTTGTCATGCCTAGTTTAGTGTTGGTCAGTATACTCTTCATTCTCGTAAAGGTGTTTTTTGCCATCCCTATTCTTCTTTTGATGTCCATGTCGCACCTGCCATCTGATGTCACCCAGCTTCCTAAGTAGCAAAAGTTCCGTACTTGTTTTATGTCTTCCCTGTTTATTCTCAGCCTGCAGATAGGATTCTCCTTCTTTTTGGATATCACCATACATTCTGTCTTTTTGCAATTGATAGATAGACCCATTTTTGCACTTTCTTCAACAACTCTATCAATTCAATTTTGTAGTTCTTCCTCCATAACTTGCAATTAACACAGTGCCATCTGCATATCTGAAATTACTGATGTTTTCACCGCCAACTTTGATTCCCAAGATGTCTCTTATTTTTCGTAATATTGTTTCACTGTGCACATTAAATAAATCAGGGGAGAAAACACACCCTTGTCTAACGCCTCTCTTGACTTTTGTAAAATGACTCTCTTCTCCATCTATTCTTACAGTTGCCAGTACAGATTTCTGATTAGGCGGAGGTCTTTCGAATCCAGATCTAGAGTTTCCTGTAATATTTCAAATTACTTATGGTGCTTCACTTTATCAAATGCTTTTGTGTAGTTGATAAAACAAACAAATCTTTTTTGCACTTAAATAGCTCATTCTGATAGTATCCTTAACATCAATATCGCGTTTCTTGTACCTTTGTCTTTCACAAAACCACATTGTTCTTTACCTATTTCAGCTTGCATCTTACCTTCAGCTCTTGTCATCAAAATTCTTAGAAGTATCTTGGTGATATGACTCATTAATCTTATGGTCCTATGTAATTCACATTCTATCGCTCCAGGTTTCTTAGGAAGAGTGATAAATACTGATTTTTTTCATTTCTGAATTGAATTGAATGATCTTTATTGTCATTATACATAGGTAAAATGAAACTCTGTTTGTCTTCCTCTCAGGCAATTAAATAAATCTCTTCTGGTATTATCCCAGTCTCATAAATGTCATTGATTAAATCAGTAAGTTTTTCAATTCCATAATCTTCAAGGGTGATAATTTGTTCTATTACTAATCCATCAAGACCTGCTGCCTTTCCTTTCTTCATCTCATTTATTGCATTATGAACTTCAGATTTTAAAATACTTGGACCTTCAATGTTTTTCTTAATTTCTGGTTTTTCGCCTCGATCGTCTTCAAACAATTCCTGAATATACTCAGTCCATCTGTTCATAATCTCATCTTTTTCCATGATAATGGTATCGTCCTTTCCTTTCAAACATCCACCTGAAGAACAGAGGAAACATCCTCTCCACATCCACTCTATCTGTGCCTTCTGGTCCTAGACTCCCCCACTATAGCAAACATCCTCTCCACATCCACTCTATCTGTGTTTTCTGGTCCTAGACTCCCCCACTGTAGGTGACATCCTCTCCACATCCACTCTATCTGTGTCCTCTGGTCCTAGACTCCCCCACTATAGGAAACATCCTCTCCACATCCACTCTATCTGTGTCCTCTGGTCCTAGACTCCCCCACTATGGGAAACATCCTCTCCACATCCACTCTATCTGTGTCCTCTGGTTCTAGACTCCCCCACTATAGGAAACATCCTCTCCACATCCACTCTATCTGTGTCCTCTGGTCCTAGACTCCCCCAGTATAGGAAACATCCTCTCCACATCCACTCTATCTGTGTCCTCTGGTCCTAGACTCCCCCACGATAGGAAACATCCTCTCCACATCCACTCTATCTGTGTCCTCTGGTCCTAGACTCCCCCGCTATAGGAAACATCCTCTCCACATCCACTCTATCTGTGCTCTCTGGTCCTAGACTCCCCCACGATAGGAAACATCCTCTCCACATCCACTCTATCTGTGTCCTCTGGTCCTAGACTCCCCCGCTATAGGAAACATCCTCTCCACATCCACTCTATCTGTGCCCTCTGGTCCTAGACTCCCCCACTATAGGAAACATCCTCTCCACATCCACTCTATCTGTGTCCTCTGGTCCTAGACTCCCCCACTATAGGAAACATCCTCTCCACGTCCACTCTCTCTGTGTCCTCTGGTCCTAGACTCCCCCACTATAGGAAACATCCTCTCCACATCCACTCTATCTGTGTCCTCTGGTCCTAGACTCCCCCACTATGGGAAACATCCTCTCCACATCCACTCTATCTGTGTCCTCTGGTTCTAGACTCCCCCACTATAGGAAACATCCTCTCCACATCCACTCTATCTGTGTCCTCTGGTCCTAGACTCCCCCAGTATAGGAAACATCCTCTCCACATCCACTCTATCTGTGTCCTCTGGTCCTAGACTCCCCCACTATAGGAAACACCCTCTCCACATCCACTCTATCTGTGTCCTCTGGTCCTAGACTCCCCCAATATAGGAAACATCCTCTCCACATCCACTCTATCTGTGTCCTCTGGTCCTAGACTCCCCCACTATAGGAAACATCCTCTCCACATCCACTCTATCTGTGTCCCCAGCTACAACAACCTTAAAGAACCATGTCCTTGTACACACATCACTGAAAGATGGGAGACAATCACTGCTAAACATTTTTCCTTGACTGAATCTCAATATACTCTGGTCCATGGATACTTTGGCATGCCTGAGTTCATGAGGTGATCGGTCCCACATGAGATGACTGTGGGTAGAACATTGCTCAGACCATACTATGGATATTGCAGGCAGTTTTGGGCCTGATTTCTAAGAATGGATGTGCTATCATTGCAGGGAAATCATAAGAATGATGACAGGAATGAACAGGATAAAGTATGAGGCGCATTTAATGGCTGTGTGCCTGTACCTGCTGGAGTTTAGAAGAATGGGAGAGTGTTTATTGACATCTACGAGATATGGAAAAGCCTAGATAGAGTAGATGTGGAGAGGATGTTTCCTATAGTGGGGGAGTCTAGGACCAGAGGGCACAGATAGAGTAGACGTGGAGAGGATGTTTCCTATAGTAGGGGAGTCTTGGACCTGAGGACACAGATAGAGTGGATGTGGAGAGGATGTTTCCTATAGTGGGGGGAGTCTAGGACCAGAGGGCACAGATAGAGTGGATGTGGAGAGGATGTTTCCTATAGTGGGGGAGTCCAGGACCAGAGGACACAGATAGAGTGGATGTGGAGAGGATGTTTCCTATAGTGGGGGAGTCTAGGACCAGAGGACACAGATAGAGTGGATGTGGAGAGGATGTTTCCTATAGTGGGGGAGTCTAGGACCAGAGGGCACAGATAGAGTGGATGTGGAGAGGATGTTTCCTATAGTGGGGGAGTCTAGGACCAGAGGACACAGATAGAGTGGATGTGGAGAGGATGTTTCCTATAGTGGGGGAGTCTAGGACCAGAGGACACAGAGAGAGTGGACGTGGAGAGGATGTTTCCTATAGTGGGGGAGTCTAGGACCAGAGGACACAGATAGAGTGGATGTGGAGAGGATGTTTCCTATAGTGGGGGAGTCTAGGACCAGAGGGCACAGATAGAGTGGATGTGGAGAGGATGTTTCCTATAGCGGGGGAGTCCAGGACCAGAGGACACAGATAGAGTGGATGTGGAGAGGATGTTTCCTATCGTGGGGGAGTCTAGGACCAGAGAGCACAGATAGAGTGGATGTGGAGAGGATGTTTCCTATAGCGGGGGAGTCTAGGACCAGAGGACACAGATAGAGTGGATGTGGAGAGGATGTTTCCTATCGTGGGGGAGTCTAGGACCAGAGGACACAGATAGAGTGGATGTGGAGAGGATGTTTCCTATAGTGGGGGAGTCTGGGACCAGAGGACACAGATAGAGTGGATGTGGAGAGGATGTTTCCTATAGTGGGGGAGTCTAGGACCAGAGGGCACAGATAGAGTGGATGTGGAGAGGATGTTTCCTATAGCGGGGGAGTCTAGGACCAGAGGACACAGATAGAGTGGATGTGGAGAGGATGTTTCCTATCGTGGGGGAGTCTAGGACCAGAGGACACAGATAGAGTGGATGTGGAGAGGATGTTTCCTATAGCGGGGGAGTCTAGGACCAGAGGACACAGATAGAGTGGATGTGGAGAGGATGTTTCCTATCGTGGGGGAGTCTAGGACCAGAGGACACAGATAGAGTGGATGTGGAGAGGATGTTTCCTATAGTGGGGGAGTCTGGGACCAGAGGACACAGATAGAGTGGATGTGGAGAGGATGTTTCCTATAGTGGGGGAGTCTAGGACCAGAGGGCACAGATAGAGTGGATGTGGAGAGGATGTTTCCTATAGTGGGGGAGTCTAGGACCAGAGGACACTGATAGAGTGGATGTGGAGAGGATGTTTCCTATAGTGGGGGAGTCTAGGACCAGAGGACACAGAGTTAGGCCCATCATCTCTACTTTAAGTACACCCAATGACTTGGCCTCCACAGCCGTCCAAGGCGATGAATTCCACGGATTCAGCACCCGAAGTCTGGTGAGAGCAGAGGCTGTGAGGCCTTTGATTAGTCAGGGTGTCAAAGGTTACGGGGAGAAGGCAGGGGAATGGGGTTGAGAGGGATAGTAAATCAGCCATGATGGAATGGTGTAGTGGACTCGATGGGCTGAATAGCCTAATTCTGCCTCTCTGTTTTATGGTGTTGTAACTGCTGATTGGTGACTGTATCAGGCAATCGTCCAATGAAATCTCTGATTGACTAATTTCATTTCAGAGCCTGTTGTTTCAACGCAGACGGAAACCTTCACCATGGTGATGGTCATGGACGGAAAAGTGGTGTGTTCTCGTTTGGTGGAGATAAGTTAATCAAATAGGGGCCTTGAAAAACAACAGCTTGACACAGATATCAAGTGGTTTTTCTGCTTTCTGTACCTCTGAGACGTGAATAAAGCCACATCTGTTCTGTACTCCAACACTTTTCAAACGGCCACTGACCCCGTCTCTCGGCTGAAACCTTGTGAGATTACAGAGTCATAGAACACAGAAACAGGCCCTTCAGCCCATCTAGTCTGTGCCACACGATTAATCTGCCTGGTCCTATTGTCCTGCATCTAGACCGTAGCCCCTCAGCCCCCATACCCCTCCCATCCATGTACTGTCCCTATGCAAACTTCTCTAAAATGTTGTAATCAACCCTGCATGGTGCAGATAGGAGCGATCAGTGTCTGGGTGTTCTTGATTTGCGTTTTAGCCAGGTCAGCACAAGATTGTGGGCGGAATGGCCTTTCCCGCGCTGTAATCTTCTGGCAGTACGATCTCTGATCGTATCACCTTCCCAAAGCAGCCGTTGTCACCAAGTCTGGCTTGATTCAAGATTCAAGATTCAATTCAAAAGACTTTATTGTCATTCTAACCGTACATCAGCTCTGCAGGGCAGAATGAGACAGCGTTTCCCAGGAGCAGTGCGATCATAACATAACAAATGAAACACTAAATAATAAACATAACAATAAATAGTAAAATACAACAACCACATGTCAGTTAACATCAGTTATAAGTGTCCAGTGCAAGTTAAAAGTGTCCAAAGCAGAGTCAGGTGGAGCAGCTATTTAGCAGTCTGACTGCCTGTGGGAGGAAGCTGTCTAGTAGACTTGTGGTTTAGTTTTGATGCTCCTGTAATGTTTGCCTGATGGCAGAAGAACAAACAGTTCATGGAGAGGGTGTGAGGGGTCTTTAATGATGTACCGTGTCTTCTGGAGGCATCGACTCTGAAAGAGGTCTTGGACAGAAGGTAGGGAGACCCCAATAACCTTCTCTGCTCCCTAACCACCCACACACACACACACACACACACACAGATAGACACACACACACAGACAGACAGACACACGCACACACACAGAGCCATACACACACATACACATAGTCATAGTCATACTTTATTGATCCTGAGGGAAATTGGTTTTCGTTACAGTTGCACTATAAATAATTAAATAGTAATAAAACCCTAAATAGTTAAATAGTAATATGTAAATTATGCCAGGAAATAAGTCCAGGACCAGCCTGTTGGCTCAGGGTGTCTGACCCTCCAAGGGAGGAGTTGTAAAGTTTGATGGCCACAGGCAGGAATGACTTCCTATGATGCTCTGTGCTGCATCTTGGAGGAATGAGTCTCTGGCTGAATGTACTCCTGTGCCCAACCAGTACATTATGTAGTGGATGGGAGACATTGTCCAAGATGGCATGCAACTTGGACAGCATCCTCTTTTCAGACACCATGGTCAGAGAGTCCAGTTCCATCCCCACAACATCACTAGCCTTACGAATGAGTTTGTTGATTCTGTTGGTGTCTGCTACCCTCAGCCTGCTGCCCCAGCACACAACAGCAAACATGATAGCACTGGCCACCACAGACTCGTAGAACATCCTCAGCATCGTCCGGCAGATGTTAAAGGACCTCAGTCTCCTCAGGAAATAGAGACGGCTCTGACCCTTCTTGGAGACAGCCTCAGCGCACACACGCACAGAGACAGACAGACCCACACACAAAATGCTGGAACTCAGCAGGTCAGGCAGCATCTGCGGAGGGGAATAAGCAGTCGTCTTTTCAAGCCGAGATGCCTCTTCGGGACTGGAAAGGAAGGGGGAAGAAGGCAGGGAGGACAAGCTGGAAGGTGATAGGTGAATCCATGTGGGTGGGGAGGGGATGAAGTGAGAAGCTGGGAGGTGATTGGTGGAAAAGGCAAAGGGCTGGAGAGGAAGCAATCCGATGGGAGAGGAGAGTGGACCGGGGGAGAAAGGGGGATGGGATTCACTGGGGGGGGGGGGGGCAGTGATAGGCAGGTGAGGAGAAGAGGTTAGAAACTGAATAGGTGAGCGGTGAATTACTGGAAGCTGGATAAATCAGGCTGGAGGCTGCCCAGGCGGAATGTGAGGTGTTGCTTCTCAGATCTGAGTGTGGTCTCACTGCGGCAGTGGAGGAGACCACGGACTGACCTGTGGGGATGGGAACATGGATAAAACTCACTGCAATCGAAGCACCATCACCCTTGCCCTGTGAGCCGGGAACTCCTGCCCAAGCTCACGCCCTGGCTCCCCCAGTGTTCACCGCATCTCGGTTACCTGTGGCTCTGGGGTTGAGTCACTGAGCAAGTAGCTCAAAGGTCCCAGCACAGACTAGATGGGCTGAAGAACCAGTTTGTGTGCCGTGGTGTGTGTCTGTATTGAACTGAACTGAATTTATTACTTCCATCCCTCACATACAAGAGGAGTAAAAATCTTTACGTTACGTCACCGTCTCAATGTGCAATGTGCGACTTATAGTAATTTATAATTTATATTATGTACAACAGGATAGTCAATATAACATAGAAATACAATTGTATCAGCATGAATTAATCAGTCTGGTGGCCTGGTGGAAGAAGCTGTCCCGGAGCCTGTTGGTCCTGGCTTTTATGCTGTGGTACCGTTTCCCGGATGGTAGCAGCTGGAACAGTTTGTGGTTGGGATGACTCGGTTCCCCAGTGATCCTTTGGGCCCTTTTTACACACCTGTCTCTGTAAATGTCCTGAATCGTGGGAAGTTCACAACTACAGATGCGCTGGGCTGTCCGCACCACTCTCTGTAGAGTCCTGCGATTGAGGGAGGTACAGTTCCCAGACCAGGCAGTGATGCAGCCAGTCAGGATGCTCTCAGTTGTGTCCCTGTAGAAAGTTCTTAGGATTTGGGGGTCCATATCAACTCCTTCAACCGTCTGAGGTGAAAGAGGCGCTGTTTGCCTTTTTCACCACACAGCCGGTGTGGACAGACACGTGAGATCCTCAGTGATGTTTATGCCGAGGAACTTAAAGCTGTTTACCCTCTCAACCCCAGATCCATTGGTGTCAATAGGGGTTAGCCTGTCTCCATTCCTCCTGTAATCCACAACCAGCTCCTTTGTTTTTGTGACATTGAGGGAGAGGTTGTTTTCTTGACACCACTGTGTCAGGATGGTGACTTCTTCTCTGTAGGCTGCCTCGTTATTATTCTTGAGATTAGACCAATCAATGTAGTGTCATCTTCAAATTTAATTAGCAGATTGGAGCTGTGGGTGGTGACACAGTCAAGGGTATACAGGGAGTAAAGGAGGGGGCTTAGGACACAGCCCTGAGGGGCACCTGAGTTGAGGGTCGAAGGGGCAGAGGGGCAGAGGTGAGGGAGGCCACTCTTACCACCTGCCGGCAATATGGTTCTACATCTCAAAGAGCTCAATCCCTGTGACAGGCGGGGAGAGCAGAGCGCTGGGTGACAACAATACCTGCTTCTGCAGCAAGGAGGCTTCACCAACAAATCTCTCTCCACATTCTGTCGTGGGCCGCTCCGCACACGCCCACTTCTGTTCTTACAAAACCACAGAAGTTTATTTCCACAAAAATGCACAAAATGTAAACATCAACTAGTTACGAGACAGTGAGTAAAGTCAAATTAAAATACGATGTAATACAGTCAATTCCTCGGGGGTAGGGTGCACTGTTCCCGGAAATCCCCCACTGTACTCATTGTGACCGCGTGCTCCCTCTCTAGGGGCTGCCAGGCACGAATGTATCCTCGGGAGAGGGGAGAGGGGCAGGCAGCCGGCCCCGGGTGGAGCCTTTTGACTTCCTGCCGCCTAGGCCCGTGAATGCCCTCCTCGGCCAGGCCCAGGAGCAAGCCCACTGGTAAATGCCCCTCACAACCCTTCTGTACTGGGTGCTCAGGTATAAGGATCACTGGGCTGAAATGCAACCAAATCCCGAGGAGCAGACAACGTTCCCTCTAACTTGCGATGACCAGCGTGCACAAAAAATCCTCTGCTGTGCTGTGCAGTTTTTTTTTGACCAGTGACAACATGTGGGCACGTGGCCAAGTGGTTCAGGCGCTCGTCTAGTGATCTGAAGGTCATGAGTTCGAGCCCTGGCCGAGGCAGCGTGTTGTGTCCTTGAGCAAGGCACCTAACCACACATTGCTCTGCGATGACACTGGTGCCAAGCTGTATGGGTCCTAATGCCCTTCCCTTGGACAACATTGGTGTCGTGGAGAGGGGAGACTTGCAGCATGGGCTTCCATACAACCTGCGCCCTGGAGAGTGAAGACTTTCCAGGTGCAGATCCATGGTCTCACAAGACTAATGGATGCCTTAACATGTGCGCACTGAATTTTATACATACAGAGGTAGCCATTTTATCAGCGAGCAAAACATTCTCAATGAGAACTTTGATGGGTGAGAGAGCACAGGTCAGGGTATTTTTAGCTTTCTTAAGGGGTACAGGGTTTTTTTTATAGGATATGACGGATAAACAGGAATAGGGTACTAGGATGGCCAAAGATGGGGGGATAAAGTGTAGGTTAGGGTGTGTATGTGAGATTGGGTGATTGGGTGAAGAGATTTAGAATGTAAGTCTATTGCACACTCTGGAGCAGAAGGTGGCATTAATGTACCTCCAAGCTGGGTGCCAACCACCGTAAAACAAGACGGAGAAGAAGGAGAAGAACCTCGATCTCCTCTGGGTTTAATCGTTTTCGCTCTTGATGGTCTGAACTCTCACAAGGCCTACGTAACAGCCCTGCGGCGGGTAACAGAGGATTTTTCTCCCCGGAGCTTTTGCGCACCGTCCAGATGTGATTTGCTTGATAAAATGACACTTTCAAAAGTCAAGTTTCCCAATATCACCACACCTCTTCCCACTTGCAAAGTTCTCCAGCAACTTCTGCATCGCAGGTAACACCAGCTTCTGTACTGTAGATAAATATTTCTTGTAGCTGCACATTCCTGACCTCAGGAGCTTTCAGTGTAGCAGTTTCTACTGTTTCATTAACCCATTCCGCTTCAAAAGAACGAGCGGTTCTTTTCCGCTTCACGGTCTTTGCTTCTTTGGAATTCGACACAGCGAATCAATCATTTCTTCAATAAAAACCAGTATCAATGAGCCAGATCTATAATCTGCAGACAAATCATCACAAACCCCACGTTGTCAACACCGTCTGCGTCAGAAACTGGAAAAGGGAAACGTGATTGTGTACGATCGTACAAAACGTGCCGACAAGGTGGAGGGAGAGAAACTTTTGTGCGTGGTTTTAATTCCCTTGTGAACCAGTACCAAAAGACGTGTGTACGCACGCGCGCCTTAGCTGGAACACTCGGACGAGCCCCTTCAGATATTCAAACAGGGGCTGCAGTCTCTCACACTCCATGGTACACTGACCATTCCCACAGAGTGCCCCTTCCTCAGTCTGACCATCCATCAGTATTGCCACACCCAATATGTTTGAATAAGGTCCGAGAATCAATCTAAGCCTTCCCTCCCACATAACCCTCCACATTTCTATCATCCACATGGCTTCAATGTCCATAATCATCACCTTAGCCCTCGCTCACTCAACCTCTCCTCATGAGATGTGCTCTTTGATCCAGACAGTATCCTGGTGAATCTCCCTCTGCACCCTCTCTAATCCAGGCAGCATCCTGGTGAATCTCTCTCTGCACCCTCTCTAATTCAGGCAGCATCCTGGTGAATCTCCTCTGCACCCTCACCAATCCAGGCAGCATCCTGGTGAATCTCCCTCTGCACCCTCTCTAATCCAGGCAGCATCCTGGTGAATCTCCTCTGCACCCTCTCTAATCCAGGCAGCATCCTGGTGAATCTCCTCTGCACCCTCTCTAATCCAGACAGCATCCTGGTGAATCTCCTCTGCACCCTTTCTAATCCAGAAAACATCCTGGTGAATCTCCTCTGCACACTCTCTAATCCAGGCAACATCCTAGCGAATTTCCTCTGCACCCTCTCTAATCCAGACAACATTCTGGTGAATCTCCTCTGCACTCTCTCTAATCCAGACAGCATCCAGGTGAATCTCCTCTGCACCCTCTCTAATCCAGGCAGCATCCAGGTGAATTTCCTCTGCACCCTCTCTAATCCAGGCAGCATCCTGGTGAATCTCCTCTGCACCCTCTCTAATCCAGGCAGCGTCCTGGTGGATCTCCTCCGCACCCTCTGTAATCCAGGCAGCATCCTGGTGAATCTCCTCTGCACCCTCTCTAATCCGGGAAACATCCTGGAAAATTTCCTCTGCACCCACTGTAATCCAGGCAGCATCCAGGTGAAACTCCTCTGCACCCTCTCTAATCCAGACAGCATCCTGGTGAATCTCCTCTGCACCCTCTCTAATCCAGGAAACATCCTGGTAAATCTCCTCTGCACCCTCTCTAATCCAGGCAGCACCCAGGTGCATCTCTTCTGCACCCTCTCTAATCCAGGCAGCATCCAGGTGAATCTCCTCTGCACCCTCTCTAATCCAGGCAGCATCCTGGTGAATCTCCTCTGCACCCTCTCTAATCCAGGAAACATCCTGGAAAATCTCCTCTGCACCTTCTCTAATCCAGGCAGCATCCTGGTGCATCTCCTCTGCACCCTCTCTAATCCAGTAAGCATCCTGGTGAATCTCCTCTACACCCTCTCTAATCCAGGCAGCCTCCTGGTGAATCTCCTCTGCACCCTCTCTAATCCAGGCAGCATCCTGGTGAATTTCCTCTGCACCTTCTCTAATCCAGACAGCATCCTGGTGAATCTCCTCTGCACCCTATCTAATCCAGACAGCGTCCAGGTGAATCTCCTCTGCACCTTCTCTAATCCAGACAGCATCCTGGTGAATCTCCTCTGCATCCTTTCTAGTCTAGGAAACATCCTGGTGAATCTCCTCTGCACCCTCACTAATCCAGACAGCATCCTGGTGAATCTCCTCTGCACATTCTCTAATCCAGGAAACATCCTGGTGAATCTCCTCTGCACCCTCTCTAATCCAAGCAGCATCCTGGTGAATTTCCTCTGCACCTTCTCTAATCCAGACAGCAGCCTGGTGAATCTCCTCTGCACCAACTCTTATCCAGACAGCATCCAGGTGAATCTCCTCTGTACCCTTTCTAATCTAGGAAACATCCTGGTGATTCTCCTATGCACACTCTCTAATCCAGACAGCATCCTGCTGGATCTCCTCTGCACCCTCTCTAATCCAGAATACATCCTGGTGAATCTCCTCTGCACCCTCTCTAATCCAGGCAGCATCCTGCTGGATCTCCTCAGCACCATTTCTAATCCAGGAAACATCCTGGTGAATCTCCTCTGCACCCTCTCTAATCCAGGCATCATCCTGGTGAATCTCCTCTGCACCCTTTCTAATATAGGAAACATCCTGGTGAATCTCCTCTGCACCCTCTCTATTCCAGGCAGCATCCTGGCGAATCTCCTGTGCACCCTCTCTAATCCAGACAGCATCCTGGTGAATCTCCTCTGCACCCTCTCTAATCCAGGAAACATCCTGGTGAATTTCCTCTGCACCTTCTCTAATACAGACAGCATCCTAGTGAATCTGCTCTGCACCCTCTCTAATCCAGGCAGCATCCTGGTTAATCTCCTTTGCACCCTTTCTAATCCAGGCAGCATCCTGGTGAACCTCCTCTGCACCCTCTCTAATCCAGACAGCATCCTGGTGAATCTCCTCTGCACCCTTTCTAATCCAGGAAACATCCTGGTGAATCTCCTCTGCACCCTCTCTAATCCAGGCAGCATCCTGGTGAATTTCCTCTGCACCTTCTCGAATCGAGACAGCATCCTGATGAATCTCCTCTGCACCCTCTCTAATCCAGATGGCATCCTGCTGGATCTCCTCTGCACCCTCTCTAATCCAGGCAGCATCCTGGTGAATCTCCTCTGCACCCTCTCTAATCCAGGCAGCATCCTGGTGAATTTCCTCTGCACCCTCTCTAATCCAGACCGCTTCCTGGTGAATCTACTCTGCACCCTCTCTAATCCAGACAGCAAACTGGTGAATCTCCTCTGCACCCCTTCTAATCCAGGAAACATCCTGGTGAATCTCCTCTGCACCCTCTCTAATCCAGGCAGCATCCAGGTGAATCTCCTCTGCGCACTCTCTTATCCAGACAGCATCCTGGTGAATCTCCTCTGCGCTCGCTCTAATCCAGACAGCACGCTGGTGAATCTCATCTGAACCCTTTCTAATCCAGGAAACATCCTGGTGAATCTCCTCTGCACCCTCTCTAATCCAGGCAGCATCCTGCTGGATCTCCTCACCACAATTTCTAATCCAGGAAACATCCTGGTGAATCTCCTCTGCACCCTCTCTAATCCAGGCATCATCCTGGTGAATCTCCTCTGCACCCTTTCTAATATAGGAAACATCCTGGTGAATCTCCTCTGCACCCTCTCTATTCCAGGCAGCATCCTGGCGAATCTCCTGTGCAGCCTCTCTAATCCAGACAGCATCCTGGTGAATCTCCTCTGCACCCTCTCTAATCCAGGAAACATTCTGGTGAATTTCCTCTGCACCTTCTCTAATACAGACAGCATCCTAGTGAATCTGCTCTGCACCCTCTCTAATCCAGGCAGCATCCTGGTGAATCTCCTTTGCACCCTTTCTAATCCAGGCAGCATCCTGCTGAACCTCCTCTGCACCCTCTCTAATCCAGACAGCATCCTGGTGAATCTCCTCTGCACCCTTTCTAATCCAGGAAACATCCTGGTGAATCTCCTCTGCATTTCTCGAATCGAGACAGCATCCTGATGAATCTCCTCTGCACCCTCTCTAATCCAGATGGCATCCTGCTGGATCTCCTCTGCACCCTCTCTAATCCAGGCAGCATCCTGGTGAATCTCCTCTGTACCCTTTCTAATCTAGGAAACATCCTGGTGAATCTCCTCTGCACCCTCTCTAATCCTGACAGCATCCTGGTGAATCTCCTCTGCACCCTCTCTAATCCAGGAAACATCCTGGTGAATCTCCTCTGCACCCTCTCTAATCCAGGAAACATCCTGGTGAATTTCCTCTGCACCTTCTCTAATACAGACAGCATCCTAGTGAATCTGCTCTGCACCCTCTCTAATCCAGGCAGCATCCTGGTTAATCTCCTTTGCACCCTTTCTAATCCAGGCAGCATCCTGGTGAACCTCCTCTGCACCCTCTCTAATCCAGACAGCATCCTGGTGAATCTCCTCTGCACCCTTTCTAATCCAGGAAACATCCTGGTGAATCTCCTCTGCACCCTCTCTAATCCAGGCAGCATCCTGGTGAATTTCCTCTGCACCTTCTCGAATTGAGACAGCATCCTGATGAATCTCCTCTGCACCCTCTCTAATCCAGATGGCATCCTGCTGGATCTCCTCTGCACCCTCTCTAATCCAGGCAGCATCCTGGTGAATCTCCTCTGCACCCTCTCTAATCCAGGCAGCATCCTGGTGAATTTCCTCTGCACCCTCTCTAATCCAGACCGCTTCCTGGTGAATCTACTCTGCACCCTCTCTAATCCAGACAGCATACTGGTGAATCTCCTCTGCACCCCTTCTAATCCAGGAAACATCCTGGTGAATCTCCTCTGCACCCTCTCTAATCCAGGCAGCATCCAGGTGAATCTCCTCTGCGCACTCTCTTATCCAGACAGCATCCTGGTGAATCTCCTCTGCGCTCGCTCTAATCCAGACAGCACGCTGGTGAATCTCATCTGAACCCTTTCTAATCCAGGAAACATCCTGGTGAATCTCCTCTGCACCCTCTCTAATCCAGGCAGCATCCTGCTGGATCTCCTCACCACAATTTCTAATCCAGGAAACATCCTGGTGAATCTCCTCTGCACCCTCTCTAATCCAGGCATCATCCTGGTGAATCTCCTCTGCACCCTTTCTAATATAGGAAACATCCTGGTGAATCTCCTCTGCACCCTCTCTATTCCAGGCAGCATCCTGGCGAATCTCCTGTGCAAACTCTCTAATCCAGACAGCATCCTGGTGAATCTCCTCTGCACCCTCTCTAATCCAGGAAACATTCTGGTGAATTTCCTCTGCACCTTCTCTAATACAGACAGCATCCTACTGAATCTGCTCTGCACCCTCTCTAATCCAGGCAGCATCCTGGTGAATCTCCTTTGCACCCTTTCTAATCCAGGCAGCATCCTGCTGAACCTCCTCTGCACCCTCTCTAATCCAGACAGCATCCTGGTGAATCTCCTCTGCACCCTTTCTAATCCAGGAAACATCCTGGTGAATCTCCTCTGCATTTCTCGAATCGAGACAGCATCCTGATGAATCTCCTCTGCACCCTCTCTAATCCAGATGGCATCCTGCTGGATCTCCTCTGCACCCTCTCTAATCCAGGAAACATCCTGGTGAATCTCCTCTGCACCCTCTCTAATCCAGGCAAGTACCTGGTGAATTTCCTCTGCACCCTCTATAATCCAGACAGCATCCATGTGAATCTCCTCTGCACCCTCTCTAATCCAGACAGCATCCTGGTGAATCTCGTCTGCACCCTTTCTAATCCAGGAAACATCCTGGTGAATTTCCTCTGCACACTCTCTAATCCAGGCAACATCCTAGTGAATTTCCTCTGCACCCTTTCTAATCCAGGAAACATCCTGGTGAATCTCCTCTGCACCCACTCTAATCCAGGCAGCATCCTGGTGAATTTCCTCTGCACCTTCTCTAATCCAGACAGCATCCTGGTGAATCTCCTCTGCACCCTCTCTAATCCAGGCAGCATCCTGGTGAATTTCCTCTGCACCCTCTCTAATCCAGACCGCTTCCTGGTGAATCTACTCTGCACCCTCTCTAATCCAGACAGCAAACTGGTGAATCTCCTCTGCACCCCTTCTAATCCAGGAAACATCCTGGTGAATCTCCTCTGCACCCTCTCTAATCCAGGCAGCATCCAGGTGAATCTCCTCTGCGCACTCTCTTATCCAGACAGCATCCTGGTGAATCTCCTCTGCGCTCGCTCTAATCCAGACAGCACGCTGGTGAATCTCATCTGAACCCTTTCTAATCCAGGAAACATCCTGGTGAATCTCCTCTGCACCCTCTCTAATCCAGGCAGCATCCTGCTGGATCTCCTCACCACAATTTCTAATCCAGGAAACATCCTGGTGAATCTCCTCTGCACCCTCTCTAATCCAGGCATCATCCTGGTGAATCTCCTCTGCACCCTTTCTAATATAGGAAACATCCTGGTGAATCTCCTCTGCACCCTCTCTATTCCAGGCAGCATCCTGGCGAATCTCCTGTGCAGCCTCTCTAATCCAGACAGCATCCTGGTGAATCTCCTCTGCACCCTCTCTAATCCAGGAAACATTCTGGTGAATTTCCTCTGCACCTTCTCTAATACAGACAGCATCCTAGTGAATCTGCTCTGCACCCTCTCTAATCCAGGCAGCATCCTGGTGAATCTCCTTTGCACCCTTTCTAATCCAGGCAGCATCCTGCTGAACCTCCTCTGCACCCTCTCTAATCCAGACAGCATCCTGGTGAATCTCCTCTGCACCCTTTCTAATCCAGGAAACATCCTGGTGAATCTCCTCTGCATTTCTCGAATCGAGACAGCATCCTGATGAATCTCCTCTGCACCCTCTCTAATCCAGATGGCATCCTGCTGGATCTCCTCTGCACCCTCTCTAATCCAGGCAGCATCCTGGTGAATCTCCTCTGTACCCTTTCTAATCTAGGAAACATCCTGGTGAATCTCCTCTGCACCCTCTCTAATCCTGACAGCATCCTGGTGAATCTCCTCTGCACCCTCTCTAATCCAGGAAACATCCTGGTGAATCTCCTCTGCACCCTCTCTAATCCAGGAAACATCCTGGTGAATTTCCTCTGCACCTTCTCTAATACAGACAGCATCCTAGTGAATCTGCTCTGCACCCTCTCTAATCCAGGCAGCATCCTGGTTAATCTCCTTTGCACCCTTTCTAATCCAGGCAGCATCCTGGTGAACCTCCTCTGCACCCTCTCTAATCCAGACAGCATCCTGGTGAATCTCCTCTGCACCCTTTCTAATCCAGGAAACATCCTGGTGAATCTCCTCTGCACCCTCTCTAATCCAGGCAGCATCCTGGTGAATTTCCTCTGCACCTTCTCGAATTGAGACAGCATCCTGATGAATCTCCTCTGCACCCTCTCTAATCCAGATGGCATCCTGCTGGATCTCCTCTGCACCCTCTCTAATCCAGGCAGCATCCTGGTGAATCTCCTCTGCACCCTCTCTAATCCAGGCAGCATCCTGGTGAATTTCCTCTGCACCCTCTCTAATCCAGACCGCTTCCTGGTGAATCTACTCTGCACCCTCTCTAATCCAGACAGCATACTGGTGAATCTCCTCTGCACCCCTTCTAATCCAGGAAACATCCTGGTGAATCTCCTCTGCACCCTCTCTAATCCAGGCAGCATCCAGGTGAATCTCCTCTGCGCACTCTCTTATCCAGACAGCATCCTGGTGAATCTCCTCTGCGCTCGCTCTAATCCAGACAGCACGCTGGTGAATCTCATCTGAACCCTTTCTAATCCAGGAAACATCCTGGTGAATCTCCTCTGCACCCTCTCTAATCCAGGCAGCATCCTGCTGGATCTCCTCACCACAATTTCTAATCCAGGAAACATCCTGGTGAATCTCCTCTGCACCCTCTCTAATCCAGGCATCATCCTGGTGAATCTCCTCTGCACCCTTTCTAATATAGGAAACATCCTGGTGAATCTCCTCTGCACCCTCTCTATTCCAGGCAGCATCCTGGCGAATCTCCTGTGCAAACTCTCTAATCCAGACAGCATCCTGGTGAATCTCCTCTGCACCCTCTCTAATCCAGGAAACATTCTGGTGAATTTCCTCTGCACCTTCTCTAATACAGACAGCATCCTACTGAATCTGCTCTGCACCCTCTCTAATCCAGGCAGCATCCTGGTGAATCTCCTTTGCACCCTTTCTAATCCAGGCAGCATCCTGCTGAACCTCCTCTGCACCCTCTCTAATCCAGACAGCATCCTGGTGAATCTCCTCTGCACCCTTTCTAATCCAGGAAACATCCTGGTGAATCTCCTCTGCATTTCTCGAATCGAGACAGCATCCTGATGAATCTCCTCTGCACCCTCTCTAATCCAGATGGCATCCTGCTGGATCTCCTCTGCACCCTCTCTAATCCAGGAAACATCCTGGTGAATCTCCTCTGCACCCTCTCTAATCCAGGCAAGTACCTGGTGAATTTCCTCTGCACCCTCTATAATCCAGACAGCATCCATGTGAATCTCCTCTGCACCCTCTCTAATCCAGACAGCATCCTGGTGAATCTCGTCTGCACCCTTTCTAATCCAGGAAACATCCTGGTGAATTTCCTCTGCACACTCTCTAATCCAGGCAACATCCTAGTGAATTTCCTCTGCACCCTTTCTAATCCAGGAAACATCCTGGTGAATCTCCTCTGCACCCACTCTAATCCAGGCAGCATCCTGGTGAATTTCCTCTGCACCTTCTCTAATCCAGACAGCATCCTGGTGAATCTCCTCTGCACCCTATCTAATCCAGACAGCGTCCGGGTGAATCTCCTCTGCACCTTCTCTAATCCAGACAGCATCCTGGTGAATCTCCTCTGCATCCTTTCTAGTATAGGAAACATCCTGGTGAATCTCCTCTGCACCCTCACTAATCCAGACAGCATCCTGGTGAATCTCCTCTGCACATTCTCTAATCCAGGACACATCCTGGTGAATCTCCTCTGCACCCTCTCTAATCCAGGCAGCATCCTGGTGAATTTCCTCTGCACCTTCTCTAATCCAGACAGCAGCCTGGTGAATCTCCTCTGCACCAACTCTTATCCAGACAGCATCCAGGTGAATCTCCTCTGTACCCTTTCTAATCTAGGAAACATCCTGGTGATTCTCCTATGCACACTCTCTAATCCAGACAGCATCCAGCTGTATCTCCTCTGCACCCTCTCTAATCCAGAATACATCCTGGTGAATCTCCTCTGCACCCTCTCTAATCCAGGCAGCATCCTGCTGGATCTCCTCAGCACCATTTCTAATCCAGGAAACATCCTGGTGAATCTCATCTGCACCCTCTCTAATCCAGGCATCATCCTGGTGAATCTCCTCTGCACCCTTTCTAATATAGGAAACATCCTGGTGAATCTCCTCTGCACCCTGTCTATTCCAGGCAGCATCCTGGCGAATCTCCTGTGCACCCTCTCTAATCCAGACAGCATCCTGGTGAATCTCCTCTGCACCCTCTCTAATCCAGGAAACATCCTGGTGAATTTCCTCTGCACCTTCTCTAATACAGACAGCATCCTAGTGAATCTGCTCTGCACCCTCTCTAATCCAGGCAGCATCGTGGTTAATCTCCTTTGCACCCTTTCTAATCCAGGCAGCATCCTGGTGAACCTCCTCTGCACCCTCTCTAATCCAGACAGCATCCTGGTGAATCTCCTCTGCACCCTTTCTAATCCAGGAAACATCCTGGTGAATCTCCTCTGCACCCTCTCTAATCCAGGCAGCATCCTGGTGAATTTCCTCTGCACCTTCTCGAATCGAGACAGCATCCTGATGAATCTCCTCTGCACCCTCTCTAATCCAGATGGCATCCTGCTGGATCTCCTCTGCACCCTCTCTAATCCAGGCAGCATCCTGGTGAATCTCCTCTGCACCCTCTCTAATCCAGGCAGCATCCTGGTGAATTTCCTCTGCACCCTCTCTAATCCAGACCGCTTCCTGGTGAATCTACTCTGCACCCTCTCTAATCCAGACAGCATACTGGTGAATCTCCTCTGCACCCCGTCTAATCCAGGAAACATCCTGGTGAATCTCCTCTGCACCCTCTCTAATCCAGGCAGCATCCAGGTGAATCTCCTCTGCGCACTCTCTTATCCAGACAGCATCCTGGTGAATCTCCTCTGCGCTCGCTCTAATCCAGACAGCACGCTGGTGAATCTCATCTGAACCCTTTCTAATCCAGGAAACATCCTGGTGAATCTCCTCTGCACCCTCTCTAATCCAGGCAGCATCCTGCTGGATCTCCTCACCACAATTTCTAATCCAGGAAACATCCTGGTGAATCTCCTCTGCACCCTCTCTAATCCAGGCATCATCCTGGTGAATCTCCTCTGCACCCTTTCTAATATAGGAAACATCCTGGTGAATCTCCTCTGCACCCTCTCTATTCCAGGCAGCATCCTGGCGAATCTCCTGTGCACCCTCTCTAATCCAGACAGCATCCTGGTGAATCTCCTCTGCACCCTCTCTAATCCAGGAAACATTCTGGTGAATTTCCTCTGCACCTTCTCTAATACAGACAGCATCCTAGTGAATCTGCTCTGCACCCTCTCTAATCCAGGCAGCATCCTGGTGAATCTCCTTTGCACCCTTTCTAATCCAGGCAGCATCCTGCTGAACCTCCTCTGCACCCTCCCTAATCCAGACAGCATCCTGGGGAATCTCCTCTGCACCCTTTCTAATCCAGGAAACATCCTGGTGAATCTCCTCTGCACCTTCTCGAATCGAGACAGCATCCTGATGAATCTCCTCTGCACCCTCTCTAATCCAGATGGCATCCTGCTGGATCTCCTCTGCACCCTCTCTAATCCAGGCAGCATCCTGGTGAATCCCCTCTGCACCCTCTCTAATCCAGGAAACATCCTGGTGAATCTCCTCTGCACCCTCTCTAATCCAGGCAGCATCCAGGTGAATTTCCTGTGCACCTTCTCTAATCTAGACAGCATCCTGGTGAATCTCCTCTGCACCCTCTCTAATCCTGGCAGCTTCCTGCTGGATCTGCTCTGCACCCTCTCTAATCCAGGCAGCATCCTGGTGAATCTGCTCTGCACCCTCTCTAATCCAGGCAGCATCCTGGTGAATCTCCTCTGCACCCTCTCTAATCCAGATGGCATCCTGCTGGATCTCCTCTGCACCCCCTCTAATCCAGACGGCATCCTGGTGAATCTCCTCTGCACCCTTTCTAATCCAGGAAACATCCTGGTGAATCTCCTCTGCACCCTCTCTAATCCAGGCAGCATCCTGCTGGATTTCTTCTGCAGCCCCTCTAATCCAGACAGACTCCTTGTGAATCTCCTCTGCACCCTCTCTAATCCTGACAGCATCCTGGTGAATCTCCTCTGCACCATTTCTAATCCAGGAAACATCCTGGTGAATCTCCTCTGCACCCTCTCTAATCCAGGCTGCATCCTGATGAATCTCCTCTGCACCCTCTCTAATCCAGACAGCATGCAGGTGAATCTCCTCTGCACCCTCTCTAATCCAGACAGCATCCTGGTGAATATCCTCTGCACCCTTTCTAATCTAGGAAGCATCCTAGTGAATCTCCTCTGCACCCTCTCTAATCCAGACAGCATCCTGGTGAATCTCCTCTGCACCCTCTCTAATCCAGGAAACATCCTGGTGAATCTCCTCTGCACCCTCTCTAATCCAGGCAAGTACCTGGTGAATTTCCTCTGCACCCTCTATAATCCAGACAGCATCCATGTGAATCTCCTCTGCACCCTCTCTAATCCAGACAGCATCCTGGTGAATCTCCTCTGCAACCTTTCTAATATTGGAAACAACCTGGTGAATCTCCTCTGCACCATCTCTAATCCAGGCAGCATCCTGGTGAATCTCATCTGCACTCTCTATAATCCAGACACCATCCTGGTGAATCTCCTCTGCACCCTCTCTAATCCAGGAAACATCCTGGTGAATCTCCTCTGCACCCTCTCTAATCCAGACTGTATCCAGGTGAAGTTCCTTTGCACCCTTTCTAATCCAGGCAGCATCCTGGTGAATATCCTCTGCACGTTCTCTAATCCAGACAGCATCCTGTGGAATCTGCTCTGCACCCTCTCTAATCCAGGCAGCATCCTGGTGAATCTCCTTTGCACCCTTTCTAATCCAGGCAGCATCCTGGTGAATCTCCTCTGCACCCTCTCTAATCCAGACAGCATCCTGGTGAATCTCCTCTGCACCCTTTCTAATATAGGAAACATCCTGGTGAATCTCCTCTGCACCCTCTCTATTCCAGGCAGCATCCTGGCGAATCTCCTGTGCACCCTCTCTAATCCAGACAGCATCCTGGTGAATCTCCTCTGCACCCTCTCTAATCCAGGAAACATCCTGGTGATTTTCCTCTGCACCTTCTCTAATACAGATAGCATCCTAGTGAATCTGCTCTGCACCCTCTCTAATCCAGGCAGCATCCTGGTGAATCTCCTTTGCACCCTTTCTAATCCAGGCAGCATCCTGCTGAACCTCCTCTGCACCCTCTCTAATCCAGACAGCATCCTGGTGAATTTCCTCTGCACCCTCTCTAATCCAGGAAACATACTGGTGAATATCCTCTGCACCCTCTCTAATCCAGGCAGCATCCTGGTGAATTTCCTCTGCACCTTCTCGAATCGAGAGAGCATCCTGATGAATCTCATCTGCACCCTCTCTAATCCAGATGGCATCCTGCTGGATCTCCTCTGCACCCTCTCTAATCCAGGCAGCATTCTGGTGAATCTCCTCTGTACCCTTTCTAATCTAGGAAACATCCTGGTGAATCTCCTCTGCACCCTCTCTAATCCTGACAGCATCCTGGTGAATCTCCTCTGCACCCTCTCTAATCCAGGAAACATCCTGGTGAATCTCCTCTGCACCCCCTCTAATCCAGATGGCATCCTGGTGAATCTCCTCTGCACCCTCTCAAATCCAAGCAGCATCCTGCTGGATCTCCTCTGCACCCTCTCTAATCCAGGCAGCATCCTGTTGAATCCCCTCTGCACCCCCTCTAATCCAGGAAACATCCTGGTGAATCTCCTCTGCACCCTCTCTAATCCAGGCAACATCCTAGTGAATTTCCTCTGCACCTTCTCTAATCTAGACAGCATCCTGGTGAATCTCCTCTGCACGTTCTCTAATCCAGGCAGCATCCTGGTGAATCTCCTCTGCACCCTCTCTAATCCAGATGGCATCCTGCTGGATCTCCTCTGCACCCCCTCTAATCCGGACGGCATCCTGGTGAATCTCCTCTGCAACCTTTCTAATCCAGGAAACATCCTGGTTAATCTCCTCTGCACCCTCTCTAATCCAGGCAGCATCCTGGTGAATATCCTCTGCACGTTCTCTAATACAGACAGCATCCTGTGGAATCTGCTCTGCACCCTCTCTAATCCAGGCAGCATCCTGGTGAATCTCCTTTGCACCCTTTCTAATCCAGGCAGCATCCTGGTGAATCTCCTCTGCACCCTCTCTAATCCAGACAGCATCCTGGTGAATCTCCTCTGCACCCTTTCTAATATAGGAAACATCCTGGTGAATCTCCTCTGCACCCTCTCTATTCCAGGCAGCATCCTGGTGAATCTCCTTTGCACCCTTTCTAATCCAGGCAGCATCCTGGTGAACCTCCTCTGCACCCTCTCTAATCCAGGCAGCATCCTGGTGTATCTGCTCTGTACCCTTTCTAATCTAGGAAACATCCTTGTGAATCTCCTCTGCACCCTC
Source organism: Mobula birostris (assembly GCF_030028105.1). Classification (NCBI taxonomy): domain Eukaryota; kingdom Metazoa; phylum Chordata; class Chondrichthyes; order Myliobatiformes; family Myliobatidae; genus Mobula; species Mobula birostris. Next base: position 107,744 of record NW_027278706.1, on the reverse strand, counting down.
TCTAATCCTGACAGCATCCTGGTGAATCTCCTCTGCACCCTCTCGAATCCAGGAATCATCCTGGTGAATCTCCTCTGCACCCCCTCTAATCCAGATGGCATCCTGGTGAATCTCCTCTGCACCCTCTCAAATCCAAGCAGCATCCTGCTGGATCTCCTCTGCACCCTCTCTAATCCAGGCAGCATCCTGGTGAATCCCCTCTGCACCCTCTCTAATCCAGGAAACATCCTGGTGAATCTCCTCTGCACCCTCTCTAATCCAGGCAGCATCCTGGTGAATTTCCTCTGCACCTTCTCTAATCTAGACAGCATCCTGGTGAATCTCCTCTGCACCCTCTCTAATCCTGGCAGCTTCCTGCTGGATCTCCTCTGCACCCTCTCTAATCCAGGCAGCATCCTGGTGAATCTCCTCTGCACCTTCTCTAATCCAGGCAGCATCCTGGTGAATCTGCTCTGCACCCTCTCTAATCCAGATGGCATCCTGCTGGATCTCCTCTGCACCCCCTCTAATCCAGACGGCATCCTGGTGAATCTCCTCTGCACCCTTTCTAATCCAGGAAACATCCTGGTTAATCTCCTCTGCACACTCTCTAATCCAGGCAGCATCCTGCTGGATGTCCTCTGCAGCCCCTCTAATCCAGACAGAATCCTTGTGAATCTCTTCTGCACCCTCTCTAATCCAGGCAGCATCCTGGTGAATTTCCTCTGCACCTTCTCGAATCGAGACAGCATCCTGATGAATCTCCTCTGCACCCTCTCTAATCCAGATGGCATCCTGCTGGATCTCCTCTGCACCCTCTCTAATCCAGGCAGCATCCTGGTGAATCTCCTCTGCACCCTCTCTAATCCAGGCAGCATCCTGGTGAATTTCCTCTGCACCCTCTCTAATCCAGACCGCTTCCTGGTGAATCTACTCTGCACCCTCTCTAATCCAGACAGCATACTGGTGAATCTCCTCTGCACCCCTTCTAATCCAGGAAACATTCTGGTGAATCTCCTCTGCACCCTCTCTAATCCAGGCAGCATCCAGGTGAATCTCCTCTGCGCACTCTCTTATCCAGACAGCATCCTGGTGAATCTCCTCTGCGCTCGCTCTAATCCAGACAGCACGCTGGTGAATCTCATCTGAACCCTTTCTAATCCAGGAAACATCCTGGTGAATCTCCTCTGCACCCTCTCTAATCCAGGCAGCATCCTGCTGGATCTCCTCACCACAATTTCTAATCCAGGAAACATCCTGGTGAATCTCCTCTGCACCCTCTCTAATCCAGGCATCATCCTGGTGAATCTCCTCTGCACCCTCTCTATTCCAGGCAGCATCCTGGCGAATCTCCTGTGCAAACTCTCTAATCCAGACAGCATCCTGGTGAATCTCCTCTGCACCCTCTCTAATCCAGGAAACATTCTGGTGAATTTCCTCTGCACCTTCTCTAATACAGACAGCATCCTACTGAATCTGCTCTGCACCCTCTCTAATCCAGGCAGCATCCTGGTGAATCTCCTTTGCACCCTTTCTAATCCAGGCAGCATCCTGCTGAACCTCCTCTGCACCCTCTCTAATCCAGACAGCATCCTGGGGAATCTCCTCTGCACCCTTTCTAATCCAGGAAACATCCTGGTGAATCTCCTCTGCATTTCTCGAATCGAGACAGCATCCTGATGAATCTCCTCTGCACCCTCTCTAATCCAGATGGCATCCTGCTGGATCTCCTCTGCACCCTCTCTAATCCAGGAAACATCCTGGTGAATCTCCTCTGCACCCTCTCTAATCCAGGCAAGTACCTGGTGAATTTCCTCTGCACCCTCTATAATCCAGACAGCATCCATGTGAATCTCCTCTGCACCCTCTCTAATCCAGACAGCATCCTGGTGAATCTCGTCTGCACCCTTTCTAATCCAGGAAACATCCTGGTGAATTTCCTCTGCACACTCTCTAATCCAGGCAACATCCTAGTGAATTTCCTCTGCACCCTTTCTAATCCAGGAAACATCCTGGTGAATCTCCTCTGCACCCACTCTAATCCAGGCAGCATCCTGGTGAATTTCCTCTGCACCTTCTCTAATCCAGACAGCATCCTGGTGAATCTCCTCTGCACCCTATCTAATCCAGACAGCGTCCGGGTGAATCTCCTCTGCACCTTCTCTAATCCAGACAGCATCCTGGTGAATCTCCTCTGCATCCTTTCTAGTATAGGAAACATCCTGGTGAATCTCCTCTGCACCCTCACTAATCCAGACAGCATCCTGGTGAATCTCCTCTGCACATTCTCTAATCCAGGACACATCCTGGTGAATCTCCTCTGCACCCTCTCTAATCCAGGCAGCATCCTGGTGAATTTCCTCTGCACCTTCTCTAATCCAGACAGCAGCCTGGTGAATCTCCTCTGCACCAACTCTTATCCAGACAGCATCCAGGTGAATCTCCTCTGTACCCTTTCTAATCTAGGAAACATCCTGGTGATTCTCCTATGCACACTCTCTAATCCAGACAGCATCCAGCTGGATCTCCTCTGCACCCTCTCTAATCCAGAATACATCCTGGTGAATCTCCTCTGCACCCTCTCTAATCCAGGCAGCATCCTGCTGGATCTCCTCAGCACCATTTCTAATCCAGGAAACATCCTGGTGAATCTCATCTGCACCCTCTCTAATCCAGGCATCATCCTGGTGAATCTCCTCTGCACCCTTTCTAATATAGGAAACATCCTGGTGAATCTCCTCTGCACCCTGTCTATTCCAGGCAGCATCCTGGCGAATCTCCTGTGCACCCTCTCTAATCCAGACAGCATCCTGGTGAATCTCCTCTGCACCCTCTCTAATCCAGGAAACATCCTGGTGAATTTCCTCTGCACCTTCTCTAATACAGACAGCATCCTAGTGAATCTGCTCTGCACCCTCTCTAATCCAGGCAGCATCGTGGTTAATCTCCTTTGCACCCTTTCTAATCCAGGCAGCATCCTGGTGAACCTCCTCTGCACCCTCTCTAATCCAGACAGCATCCTGGTGAATCTCCTCTGCACCCTTTCTAATCCAGGAAACATCCTGGTGAATCTCCTCTGCACCCTCTCTAATCCAGGCAGCATCCTGGTGAATTTCCTCTGCACCTTCTCGAATCGAGACAGCATCCTGATGAATCTCCTCTGCACCCTCTCTAATCCAGATGGCATCCTGCTGGATCTCCTCTGCACCCTCTCTAATCCAGGCAGCATCCTGGTGAATCTCCTCTGCACCCTCTCTAATCCAGGCAGCATCCTGGTGAATTTCCTCTGCACCCTCTCTAATCCAGACCGCTTCCTGGTGAATCTACTCTGCACCCTCTCTAATCCAGACAGCATACTGGTGAATCTCCTCTGCACCCCGTCTAATCCAGGAAACATCCTGGTGAATCTCCTCTGCACCCTCTCTAATCCAGGCAGCATCCAGGTGAATCTCCTCTGCGCACTCTCTTATCCAGACAGCATCCTGGTGAATCTCCTCTGCGCTCGCTCTAATCCAGACAGCACGCTGGTGAATCTCATCTGAACCCTTTCTAATCCAGGAAACATCCTGGTGAATCTCCTCTGCACCCTCTCTAATCCAGGCAGCATCCTGCTGGATCTCCTCACCACAATTTCTAATCCAGGAAACATCCTGGTGAATCTCCTCTGCACCCTCTCTAATCCAGGCATCATCCTGGTGAATCTCCTCTGCACCCTTTCTAATATAGGAAACATCCTGGTGAATCTCCTCTGCACCCTCTCTATTCCAGGCAGCATCCTGGCGAATCTCCTGTGCACCCTCTCTAATCCAGACAGCATCCTGGTGAATCTCCTCTGCACCCTCTCTAATCCAGGAAACATTCTGGTGAATTTCCTCTGCACCTTCTCTAATACAGACAGCATCCTAGTGAATCTGCTCTGCACCCTCTCTAATCCAGGCAGCATCCTGGTGAATCTCCTTTGCACCCTTTCTAATCCAGGCAGCATCCTGCTGAACCTCCTCTGCACCCTCCCTAATCCAGACAGCATCCTGGGGAATCTCCTCTGCACCCTTTCTAATCCAGGAAACATCCTGGTGAATCTCCTCTGCACCTTCTCGAATCGAGACAGCATCCTGATGAATCTCCTCTGCACCCTCTCTAATCCAGATGGCATCCTGCTGGATCTCCTCTGCACCCTCTCTAATCCAGGCAGCATCCTGGTGAATCCCCTCTGCACCCTCTCTAATCCAGGAAACATCCTGGTGAATCTCCTCTGCACCCTCTCTAATCCAGGCAGCATCCAGGTGAATTTCCTGTGCACCTTCTCTAATCTAGACAGCATCCTGGTGAATCTCCTCTGCACCCTCTCTAATCCTGGCAGCTTCCTGCTGGATCTGCTCTGCACCCTCTCTAATCCAGGCAGCATCCTGGTGAATCTGCTCTGCACCCTCTCTAATCCAGGCAGCATCCTGGTGAATCTCCTCTGCACCCTCTCTAATCCAGATGGCATCCTGCTGGATCTCCTCTGCACCCCCTCTAATCCAGACGGCATCCTGGTGAATCTCCTCTGCACCCTTTCTAATCCAGGAAACATCCTGGTGAATCTCCTCTGCACCCTCTCTAATCCAGGCAGCATCCTGCTGGATTTCTTCTGCAGCCCCTCTAATCCAGACAGACTCCTTGTGAATCTCCTCTGCACCCTCTCTAATCCTGACAGCATCCTGGTGAATCTCCTCTGCACCATTTCTAATCCAGGAAACATCCTGGTGAATCTCCTCTGCACCCTCTCTAATCCAGGCTGCATCCTGATGAATCTCCTCTGCACCCTCTCTAATCCAGACAGCATGCAGGTGAATCTCCTCTGCACCCTCTCTAATCCAGACAGCATCCTGGTGAATATCCTCTGCACCCTTTCTAATCTAGGAAGCATCCTAGTGAATCTCCTCTGCACCCTCTCTAATCCAGACAGCATCCTGGTGAATCTCCTCTGCACCCTCTCTAATCCAGGAAACATCCTGGTGAATCTCCTCTGCACCCTCTCTAATCCAGGCAAGTACCTGGTGAATTTCCTCTGCACCCTCTATAATCCAGACAGCATCCATGTGAATCTCCTCTGCACCCTCTCTAATCCAGACAGCATCCTGGTGAATCTCCTCTGCAACCTTTCTAATATTGGAAACAACCTGGTGAATCTCCTCTGCACCATCTCTAATCCAGGCAGCATCCTGGTGAATCTCATCTGCACTCTCTATAATCCAGACACCATCCTGGTGAATCTCCTCTGCACCCTCTCTAATCCAGGAAACATCCTGGTGAATCTCCTCTGCACCCTCTCTAATCCAGACTGTATCCAGGTGAAGTTCCTTTGCACCCTTTCTAATCCAGGCAGCATCCTGGTGAATATCCTCTGCACGTTCTCTAATCCAGACAGCATCCTGTGGAATCTGCTCTGCACCCTCTCTAATCCAGGCAGCATCCTGGTGAATCTCCTTTGCACCCTTTCTAATCCAGGCAGCATCCTGGTGAATCTCCTCTGCACCCTCTCTAATCCAGACAGCATCCTGGTGAATCTCCTCTGCACCCTTTCTAATATAGGAAACATCCTGGTGAATCTCCTCTGCACCCTCTCTATTCCAGGCAGCATCCTGGCGAATCTCCTGTGCACCCTCTCTAATCCAGACAGCATCCTGGTGAATCTCCTCTGCACCCTCTCTAATCCAGGAAACATCCTGGTGAATTTCCTCTGCACCTTCTCTAATACAGATAGCATCCTAGTGAATCTGCTCTGCACCCTCTCTAATCCAGGCAGCATCCTGGTGAATCTCCTTTGCACCCTTTCTAATCCAGGCAGCATCCTGCTGAACCTCCTCTGCACCCTCTCTAATCCAGACAGCATCCTGGTGAATTTCCTCTGCACCCTCTCTAATCCAGGAAACATACTGGTGAATATCCTCTGCACCCTCTCTAATCCAGGCAGCATCCTGGTGAATTTCCTCTGCACCTTCTCGAATCGAGAGAGCATCCTGATGAATCTCATCTGCACCCTCTCTAATCCAGATGGCATCCTGCTGGATCTCCTCTGCACCCTCTCTAATCCAGGCAGCATTCTGGTGAATCTCCTCTGTACCCTTTCTAATCTAGGAAACATCCTGGTGAATCTCCTCTGCACCCTCTCTAATCCTGACAGCATCCTGGTGAATCTCCTCTGCACCCTCTCTAATCCAGGAAACTTCCTGGTGAATCTCCTCTGCACCCCCTCTAATCCAGATGGCATCCTGGTGAATCTCCTCTGCACCCTCTCAAATCCAAGCAGCATCCTGCTGGATCTCCTCTGCACCCTCTCTAATCCAGGCAGCATCCTGTTGAATCCCCTCTGCACCCCCTCTAATCCAGGAAACATCCTGGTGAATCTCCTCTGCACCCTCTCTAATCCAGGCAGCATCCTAGTGAATTTCCTCTGCACCTTCTCTAATCTAGACAGCATCCTGGTGAATCTCCTCTGCACGTTCTCTAATCCAGGCAGCATCCTGGTGAATCTCCTCTGCACCCTCTCTAATCCAGATGGCATCCTGCTGGATCTCCTCTGCACCCCCTCTAATCCGGACGGCATCCTGGTGAATCTCCTCTGCAACCTTTCTAATCCAGGAAACATCCTGGTTAATCTCCTCTGCACCCTCTCTAATCCAGGCAGCATCCTGGTGAATATCCTCTGCACGTTCTCTAATACAGACAGCATCCTGGTGAATCTCCTCTGCACCCTCTCTAATCCAGACTGTATCCAGGTGAATCTCCTTTGCACCCTTTCTAATCCAGGAAATATCCTGGTGAAACTCCTCTGCACAGTCTCTAATCCAGACAGCATCCTGGGGAATCTGCTCTGCACGCTCTCTAATACAGGCAGCATCCTGGTGAATCTCCTTTGCACCCTTTCTAATTCAGGCAGCATCCTGGTGAATCTCCTCTGCACCCTCTGTAATCCAGACAGCATCCTGGTGAATCTCCTATGCACCCTTTTTTATACAGGAAACATCCTGGTGAATATCCTCTGCACCCTCTCTAATCCAGCAGCATCCTGGTGAATTTCCTCTGCACCCTCTCTAATCCAGGAAACATCCTGGTGAATCTCCTCTGCACCCTCTCTAAGCCAGGCAGCATCCTGGTGAATTTCCTGTGCACCTTCTCTCATCCAGACAGCAGCCTGGTGAATCTCCTCTGCACCCTGTCTAATCCAGGCACCATCCCAGTGAATGTCCTCTGCACCCCCTCTAATCCAGGCAGCACCCTGGTGAATATCCTCTGCACCCTCTCTAATCCGGATGGCATCCTGCTGTATCTCCTCTGCACCCCCTCTAATCCAGACGGCATCCTGGTGAATCTCCTCTGCACCCTTTCTAATCCAGGAAACATCCTGGTGAATCTCCTCTGCACCCTCTCTAATCCAGGCAGCATCCTGGTGAATTTCCTCTTCACCCTCTCTAATCCAGGAAACATCCTGGTGAATCTCCTCTACAGCCTCTCTAATCCAGGCAGCATCCTTGTGAATTTTCTCTGCACCTTCTCTAATCTAGACAGCATCCAGGTGAATCTCCTCTGCAGCCTCTCTAATCCAGGCAGCATCCTGGTGAATCTCCACTGCACCCTCTCTAATCCAGGCAGCATCCTGGTAAATCTCCTCTGCACCCTCTCTAATCCAGGCAGCATCGTGGTGAATCTCCTCTGCACCCTCTCTAATCCAGGAAACATCCTGGTGAATCTCCTCTACAGCCTCTCTAATCCAGGCAGCAGCCTTGTGAATCTCCTCTGCACCCTCTCTAATCCAGACAGCATGCAGGTGAATCTCCTCTGCACCCTCTCTAATCCAGACAGCATCCTGGTGAATATCCTCTGCACCCTTTCTAATCTAGGAAGCATCCTAGTGAATCTCCTCTGCACCCTCTCTAATCCAGACAGCATCGTGGTGAATCTCCTCTGCACCCTCTCTAATCCAGGAAACATCCTGGTGAATCTCCTCTGCACCCTCTCTAATCCAGGCAAGTACCTGGTGAATTTCCTCTGCACCCTGTATAATCCAGACAGCATCCATGTGAATCTCCTCTGCACCCTCTCTAATCCAGACAGCATCCTGGTGAATCTCCTCTGCAACCTTTCTAATATTGGAAACAACCTGGTGAATCTCCTCTGCACCATCTCTAATCCAGGCAGCATCCTCGTGAATCTCATCTGCACCCTCTATAATCCAGACACCATCCTGGTGAATCTCCTCTGCAGCCTCTCTAATCCAGGAAACATCCTGGTGAATCTCCTCTGCACCCTCTCTAATCCAGACTGTATCCAGGTGAATCTCCTTTGCACCCTTTCTAATCCAGGCAGCATCCTGGTGAATATCCTCTGCACGTTCTCTAATCCAGACAGCATCCTGTGGAATCCGCTCTGCACCCTCTCTAATCCAGGCAGCATCCTGGTGAATCTCCTTTGCACCCTTTCTAATCCAGGCAGCATCCTGGTGAATCTCCTCTGCACCCTCTCTAATCCAGACAGCATCCTGGTGAATCTCCTCTGCACCCTTTCTAATATAGGAAACATCCTGGTGAATCTCCTCTGCACCCTCTCTATTCCAGGCAGCATCCTGGCGAATCTCCTGTGCACCCTCTCTAATCCAGACAGCATCCTGGTGAATCTCCTCTGCACCCTCTCTAATCCAGGAAACATCCTGGTGAATTTCCTCTGCACCTTCTCTAATACAGACAGCATCCTAGTGAATCTGCTCTGCACCCTCTCTAATCCAGGCAGCATCCTGGTGAATCTCCTTTGCACCCTTTCTAATCCAGGCAGCATCCTGCTGAACCTCCTCTGCACCCTCTCTAATACAGACAGCATCCTGGTGAATTTCCTCTGCACCCTCTCTAATCCAGGAAACATACTGGTGAATATCCTCTGCACCCTCTCTAATCCAGGCAGCATCCTGGTGAATTTCCTCTGCACCTTCTCGAATCGAGAGAGCATCCTGATGAATCTCCTCTGCACCCTCTCTAATCCAGATGGCATCCTGCTGGATCTCCTCTGCACCCTCTCTAATCCAGGCAGCATTCTGGTGAATCTCCTCTGTACCCTTTCTAATCTAGGAAACATCCTGGTGAATCTCCTCTGCACCCTCTCTAATCCTGACAGCATCCTGGTGAATCTCCTCTGCACCCTCTCTAATCCAGGAAACATCCTGGTGAATCTCCTCTGCACCCCCTCTAATCCAGATGGCATCCTGGTGAATCTCCTCTGCACCCTCTCAAATCCAAGCAGCATCCTGCTGGATCTCCTCTGCACCCTCTCTAATCCAGGCAGCATCCTGTTGAATCCCCTCTGCACACTCTCTAATCCAGGAAACATCCTGGTGAATCTCCTCTGCACCCTCTCTAATCCAGGCAGCATCCTGGTGAATTTCCTCTGCACCTTCTCTAATCTAGACAGCATCCTGGTGAATCTCCTCTGCACCCTCTCTAATCCTGGCAGCTTCCTGCTGGATCTCCTCTGCACCCTCTCTAATCCAGGCAGCATCCTGGTGAATCTCCTCTGCACCTTCTCTAATCCAGGCAGCATCCTGGTGAATCTCCTCTGCACCCTCTCTAATCCAGATGGCATCCTGCTGGATCTCCTCTGCACCCCCTCTAATCCAGACGGCATCCTGGTGAATCTCCTCTGCACCCTTTCTAATCCAGGAAACATCCTGGTTAATCTCCTCTGCACCCTCTCTAATCCAGGCAGCATCCTGGTGAATATCTTCTGCACGTTCTCTAATACAGACAGCATCCTGTGGAATCTGCTCTGCACCCTCTCTAATCCAGGCAGCATCCTGGTGAATCTCCTTTGCACCCTTTCTAATCCAGGCAGCATCCTGGTGAATCTCCTCTGCACCCTCTCTATTCCAGGCAGCATCCTGGCGAATCTCCTGTGCACCCTCTCTAATCCAGACAGCATCCTGGTGAATCTCCTGTGCACCCTCTCTAATCCAGACAGCATCCTGGTGAATTTCCTCTGCACCCTCTCTAATCCAGGAAACATACTGGTGAATCTCCTCTGCACCCTCTCTAATCCAGGCAGCATCCTGGTGAATTTCCTCTGCACATTCTCGAATCGAGACAGCATACTGATGAATCTCCTCTGCACCCTCTCTAATCCAGATGGCATCCTGCTGGATCTCCTCTGCACCCTCTCTAATCCAGGCAGCATCCTGGTGTATCTGCTCTGTACCCTTTCTAATCTAGGAAACATCCTGGTGAATCTCCTCTGCACCCTCTCTAATCCTGACAGCATCCTGGTGAATCTCCTCTGCACCCTCTCTAATCCAGGAATCATCCTGGTGAATCTCCTCTGCACCCCCTCTAATCCAGATGGCATCCTGGTGAATCTCCTCTGCACCCTCTCAAATCCAAGCAGCATCCTGCTGGATCTCCTCTGCACCCTCTCTAATCCAGGCAGCATCCTGGTGAATCCCCTCTGCTCCCTCTCTAATCCAGGAAACATCCTGGTGATTCTCCTCTGCACCCTCTCTAATCCAGGCAGCATCCTGGTGAATTTCCTCTGCACCTTCTCTAATCTAGACAGCATCCTGGTGAATCTCCTCTGCACCCTCTCTAATCCTGGCAGCTTCCTGCTGGATCTCCTCTGCACCCTCTCTAATCCAGGCAGCATCCTGGTGAATCTCCTCTGGACCTTCTCCAATCCAGGCAGCATCCTGGTGAATCTCCTCTGCACCCTCTCTAATCCAGATGGCATCCTGCTGGATCTCCTCTGCACCCCCTCTAATCCAGACGGCATCCTGGTGAATCTCCTCTGCACCCTTTCTAATCCAGGAAACATCCTGGTTAATCTCCTCTGCACCCTCTCTAATCCAGGCAGCATCCTGCTGGATTTCCTCTGCACGTTCTCTAATCCAGACAGCATCCTGATGAATCTCCTCTGCACCCTCTCTAATCCAGACAGCATGCAGGGGAATCTCCTCTGCACCCTCTCTAATCCAGACAGCATCCTGGTGAATATCCTCTGCACCCTTTCTAATCTAGAAACATCCTAGTGAATCTCCTCTGCACCCTCTCTAATCCAGACAGCATCCTGGTGAATCTCCTCTGCACCCTCTCTAATCCAGGAAACATCCTGGTGAATCTCCTCTGCACCCTCTCTAATCCAGGCAAGAACCTGGTGAATTTCCTCTGCACCCTCTATAATCCAGACAGCATCCATGTGAATCTCCTCTGCACCCTCTCTAATCCAGACAGCATCCTGGTGAATCTCCTCTGCAACCTTTCTAATATTGGAAACAACCTGGTGAATCTCCTCTGCACCATCTCTAATCCAGGCGGCATCCTGGTGAATCTCATCTGCACCCTCTATAATCCAGACACCATCCTTGTGAATCTCCTCTGCACCCTTTCTAATCCAGGAAACATCCTGGTGAATCTCCTCTGCACCCTCTCTAATCCAGGCAGCATCCTGGTGAATCTCATCTGCACCCTCTATAATCCAGACACCATCCTGGTGAATCTCCTCTGCACACTCTCTAATCCAGGAAACGTCCTGGTGAATCTCCTCTGCACCCTCTCTAATCCAGACTGTATCCAGGTGAATCTCCTTTGCACCCTTTCTAAACCAGGAAATATCCTGGTGCAACTCCTCTGCACAGTCTCTAATCCAGGCAGCATCCTGGTGAATATCCTGTGCACGTTCTCTAATCCAGACAGCATCCTGGGGAATCTGCTCTGCACGCTCTCTAATAGAGGCAGCATCCTGGTGAATCTCCTTTGCACCCTTTCTAATTCAGGCAGCATCCTGGTGAATCTCCTCTGCACCCTCTGTAATCCAGACAGCATCCTGGTGAATCTCCTATGCACCCTTTTTTATACAGGAAACATCCTTGTGAATCTCCTCTGCACCCTCTCTAATCCAGCAGCATCCTGGTGAATTTCCTCTGCACCCTCTCTAATCCAGGAAACATCCTGGTGAATCTCCTCTGCACCCTCTCTAAGCCAGGCAGCATCCTGGTGAATTTCCTCTGCACCTTCTCTCATCCAGACAGCAGCCTGGTGAATCTCCTCTGCACCCTGTCTAATCCAGGCACCATCCCAGTGAATGTCCTCTGCACCCCCTCTAATCCAGGCAGCACCCTGGTGAATATCCTCTGTACCCTCTCTATTCCGGATGGCATCCTGCTGGATCTCCTCTGCACCCCCTCTAATCCAGACGGCATCCTGGTGAATCTCCTCTGCACCCTTTCTAATCCAGGAAACATCCTGGTGAATCTCCTCTGCACCCTCTCTAATCCAGGCAGCATCCTGGTGAATTTCCTCTTCACCCTCTCTAATCCAGGAAACATCCTGGTGAATCTCCTCTACAACCTCTCTAATCCAGGCAGCATCCTTGTGAATTTTCTCTGCACCTTCTCTAATCTAGACAGCATCCAGGTGAATCTCCTCTGCAGCCTCTCTAATCCAGGCAGCATCCTGGTGAATCTCCACTGCACCCTCTCTAATCCAGGCAGCATCCTGGTAAATCTCCTCTGCACCCTCTCTAATCCAGGCAGCATCGTGGTGAATCTCCTCTGCACCCTCTCTAATCCAGGCAGCATCTTGGTGAATCTCCTCTGCACCCTCTCAAATCCAGGCGGCATCCTGGTGAATCTCCTCTGCACCATCTCTAATCCAGGCAGCATCCTGGTGAATTTCCTCTGCACCCTCTCTAATCCAGGAAACATCCTGGTGAATCTCCTCTGCACCCTCTCTAAGCCAGGCAGCATCCTGGTGAATTTCCTCTGCACCTTCTCTCATCCAGACAGCATCCTGGTGAATCTCCTCTGCACCCTTTCTAATCCAGGAAACGTCCTGGTGAATCTCCTCTGCACCCTCTCTAATCCAGGCAGCTTCGTGGTGAATTTTCTCTGCACCCTCCCTAATCCAGGAAACATCCTGGTGAATCTCGTCTGCACCCTCTCTAATCCAGGCAGCATCCTGGTGAATCTCCTCTGCACCCTATCTAATCCAGGCAGCATCCTGGTGAATTTCCTCTGCACCCTCTCTAATCCAGACGGAATCCTGCTGGATTTCCTCTGCACCCCCTCTAATCCAGACGGCATCCCGGTGAATCTCCTCTGCACCCTTTCTAATCCAGGAAACATCCTGGTGAATCTCCTCTACACCCTCTCTAATCCAGGCAGCATCCTAGTAAATCTCCTCTGCACCCTCTCTAATCCAGACAGTATCCTGGTGAATCTCCTCTGCACCCTTTCTAATCCAGAAAACATCCTGGTGAATCTCCCCTGCACCCTCTCTAATCCAGGCAGCATCCTGGTGAATCCCCTACGCACCCTCTCTAATCCAGACAGCATCCTGGTGAATCTCCTCTGCACCCTCTCTAATGCAGACAGCATCCTGATGAATCTCCTCTGCACCCTTTTAATCCAGGAAACATCTTGATGAATCTCCTCTGCACCCTCTCTTATCCAGGCACCATCCCAGTGAATGTCCTCTGCACCATCTCTTATCCAGGCAGCACCCTGGTGAATCTCTTCTGCACCCTCTCTAATCCGGATGGCATCCTCCTGGATCTCCTCTGCACCCCCTCTAATCCAGACGGCGTCCTGGTGAATCTCCTCTGCACCCTTTCTAATCCAGGAATCATCCTGGTGAATCTCCTCTGCACCCTTTTAATCCAGGAAACATATTGGTGAATCTCCTCTGCACACTCTCTAATCCAGGCACCATCCCAGTGAATGTCCTCTGCACCCCCTCTAATCCAGGCAGCACCCTGGTGAATCTCCTCTGCACCCTCTATATTCCGGATGGCATCCTGCTGGATCTCTTCTGCACCCCCTCTAATCCAGACAGCACCCTGGTGAATCTCCTCTGAACCCTTTCTAATCCAGGAAACATCCTGGTGAATCTCCTCTGCACACTCTCTAATCCAGGCAGCATCCTGCTGGATCTCCTCTGCACCCCCTCTAATCCAGACAGAGTCCTGGTGCATCTCCTCTGCACCCTCTCTAATCCTGACAGCATCCTGGTGAATCTCCTCAGCACCATTTCTAAACCAGGAAACATCCTGGTGAATCTCCTCTGCACCCTCTCTAATCCAGGCATCATCCTGGTGAATCCCCTCTGCACCCTTTCTAATATAGGAAACATACTGGTGAATCTCCTCTGCACCCTCTCTAATACAGGCAGCATCCTGGTGAATCTCCTGTGCACCCTCTCTAATCCAGACAGCATCCTGGTGAATCTCCGCTGCACCCTCTCTAATCCAGGCAGCATCCTGGTGAATATCCTCTGCACCCTCTCTAATCCAGGAAACATCCTGGTGAATCTCCTCTGCACCCTCTCTAATCCAGGCAGCATCCTGGTGAATTTCCTCTGCACCTTCTCGAATCGAGACAGCATCCTGATGAATCTCCTCTGCACCCTCTCTAATCCAGATGGCAACCTGCTGGATCTCCTCTGCACCCTCTCTAATCCAGGCAGCATCCTGGTGAATCTCCTCTGTACCCTTTCTAATCTAGGAAACATCCTGGTGAATCTCCTCTGCACCCTCTCTAATCCAGACAGCATCCTGGTGAATCTCCTCTGCACCCTCGCTAATCCAGGAAACATCCTGGTGAATCTCCTCTGCACCCTCTCTAATCCAGGCAGCAACCTTGTGAATTTCCTCTGCACCCTCTCTAATCCAGATGGCATCCTGCTGGATCTCCTCTGAACCCCCTCTAATCCAGATGGCATCCTGGTGAATCTCCTCTGCACCCTCTCTAATCCAGGCAGCATCCTGCTGGATCTCCTCTGCACCCTCTCTAACCGAGGCAGCATCCTGGTGAATCCCCTCTGCACCCTCTTTAATCCAGGAAACATCTTGGTGAATCTCCTCTGCACCCTCTCTAATCCAGGCAGCATCCTGGTGAATTTCCTCTGCACCTTCTCTAATCTGGACAGCATCCTGGTGAATCTCCTCTGCACCCTCTCTAATCCTGGCAGCTTCCTGCTGGATCTCCTCTGCACCCTCTCTAATCCAGGCTGCATCCTGGTGAATCTCCTCTGCACCCTCTCTAATCCAGGCAGCATCCTGGTGAATCTCATCTGCACCCTGTCTAATCCAGATGGCATCCTGCTGGATCTCCTCTGCACCCCCTCTAATCCAGAAGGCATCCTGTTGAATCTCCTCTGCACCCTTTCTAATCCAGGAAACATCCTGGTGAATCTCCTCTGCACCCTCTCTAATCCAGGCAGCATCCTGCTGGATCTCCTCTGCACCGCCTCTAATCCAGACAGAGTCCTGGTGAATCTCCTCTGCACCCTCTCTAATCCTGACAGCATCCTGGTGAATCTCGTCTCCACCATTTCTAATCCAGGAAACATCCTGGTGAATCTCCTCTGCACCCTCTCTAATCCAGGCCGCATCCTGGTGAATTTCCTCTGCACATTCTCTAATCCAGACAGCATCCTGGTGAATCTCCTCTGCACCCTCTCTAATCCAGACAGCATCCTGGTGAATCTCCTCTGCACCCTCTCTAATCCAGGAAACATCCTGGTGAATCTCCTCTGCACCCTCTCTAATCCAGGCAGCAACCTTGTGAATTTCCTCTGCACCCTCTCTAATCCAGACAGCATCCAGGTAAATCTCCTCTGCACCCTCTCTAATCCAGACAGCATCCTTTTGAATCTCCTCTGCACCCTTTCTAATATTGGAAACATCCTGGTGAATCTCCTCTGCACCATCTCTAATCCAGGCAGCATCCTGGTGAATCTCCTCTGCACTCTCTCTAATCCAGTCAGCATCCTGGTGAATCTCCTCTGCACCCTCTCTAATCCAGACAGTATCCTGGTGAATCTCCTTTGTACCCTTTCTAATCCAGGAAACATCCTGTTGAATCTCCTCTGCACCCTCTCTAATCCAGGCAGCATCCTGCTGAATCTCCTCTGCACCCTCTCTAATCCAGACAGCATCCTGGTGAATCTCCTCTGCACCCTTTCTAATCCAGAAAACATCCTGGTGAATCTCCTCTGCACCCTCTCTAATCCAGACAGTATCCTGGTGAATCTCCTTTACACCCTTTCTAATCCAGGAAATATCCTGGTGAATCTCCTCTGCACCCTCTCTAATCCAGGCAGCATCCTGCTGAATCTCCTCTGCACCCTCTCTAATCCAGACAGCATCCTGGTGAATCTCCTCTGCACCCTCTCTAATCCAGACAGCATCCTGGTGAATCTCCTCTGCGCCCTCGCTAATCCAGGAAACATCCTGGTGAATCTCCTCTGCACCCTCTCTAATCCAGGCAGCAACCTTGTGAATTTCCTCTGCACCCTCTCTAATCCAGATGGCATCCTGCTGGATCTCCTCTGCACCCCCTCTAATCCAGATGGCATCCTGGTGAATCTCCTCTGCACCCTCTCTAATCCAGGCAGCATCCTGCTGGATCTCCTCTGCACCCTCTCTAACCGAGGCAGCATCCTGGTGAATCCCCTCTGCACCCTCTTTAATCCAGGAAACATCTTGGTGAATCTCCTCTGCACCCTCTCTAATCCAGGCAGCATCCTGGTGAATTTCCTCTGCACCTTCTCTAATCTAGACAGCATCCTGGTGAATCTCCTCTGCACCCTCTCTAATCCTGGCAGCTTCCTGCTGGATCTCCTCTGCACCCTCTCTAATCCAGGCTGCATCCTGGTGAATCTCCTCTGCACCCTCTCTAATCCAGGCAGCATCCTGGTGAATCTCATCTGCACCCTGTCTAATCCAGATGGCATCCTGCTGGATCTCCTCTGCACCCCCTCTAATCCAGAAGGCATCCTGTTGAATCTCCTCTGCACCCTTTCTAATCCAGGAAACATCCTGGTGAATCTCCTCTGCACCCTCTCTAATCCAGGCAGCATCCTGCTGGATCTCCTCTGCACCGCCTCTAATCCAGACAGAGTCCTGGTGAATCTCCTCTGCACCCTCTCTAATCCTGACAGCATCCTGGTGAATCTCGTCTGCACCATTTCTAATCCAGGAAACATCCTGGTGAATCTCCTCTGCACCCTCTCTAATCCAGGCCGCATCCTGGTGAATTTCCTCTGCACATTCTCTAATCCAGACAGCATCCTGGTGAATCTCCTCTGCACCCTCTCTAATCCAGACAGCATCCTGGTGAATCTCCTCTGCACCCTCTCTAATCCAGGAAACATCCTGGTGAATCTCCTCTGCACCCTCTCTAATCCAGGCAGCAACCTTGTGAATTTCCTCTGCACCCTCTCTAATCCAGACAGCATCCAGGTGAATCTCCTCTGCACCCTCTCTAATCCAGAGAGCATCCTTTTGAATCTCCTCTGCACCCTTTCTAATATTGGAAACATCCTGGTGAATCTCCTCTGCACCATCTCTAATCCAGGCAGCATCCTGGTGAATCTCCTCTGCACTCTCTCTAATCCAGTCAGCATCCTGGTGAATCTCCTCTGCACCCTCTCTAATCCAGACAGTATCCTGGTGAATCTCCTTTGTACCCTTTCTAATCCAGGAAACATCCTGTTGAATCTCCTCTGCACCCTCTCTAATCCAGGCAGCATCCTGCTGAATCTCCTCTGCACCCTCTCTAATCCAGACAGCATCCTGGTGAATATCCTCTGCACCCTTTCTAATCCAGAAAACATCCTGGTGAATCTCCTCTGCACCCTCTCTAATCCAGACAGTATCCTGGTGAATCTCCTTTACACCCTTTCTAATCCAGGAAACATCCTGGTGAATCTCCTCTGCACCCTCTCTAATCCAGGCAGCATCCTGCTGAATCTCCTCTGCACCCTCTCTAATCCAGACAGCATCCTTGTGAATCTCCTCTGCACCCTTTCTAATCCAGAAAACATCCTGGTGAATCTCCTCTGCACCCTCTCTAATCCAGGCAGCATCCTGGTGAATCTCCTACGCACCCTCTCTAATCCAGACAGCATCCTCGTGAATCTCCTCTGCACCCTCTCTAATGCAGACAGCATCCTGATGAATCTCCTCTGCACCCTTTTAATCCAGGAAACATCTTGGTGAATCTCCTCTGCACCCTCTCTAATCCAGGCACCATCCCAGTGAATGTCCTCTGCACCCCCTCTAATCCAGGCAGCACCCTGGTGAATCTCCTCTGCACCCTCTATATTCCGGATGGCATCCTGCTGGATCTCTTCTGCACCCCCTCTAATCCAGACGGCATCCTGGTGAATCTCCTCTGCACCCTTTCTAATCCAGGCAGCATCCTAGTGAATTTCCTCTGCACCCTCTCTAATCCAGACCGCACCCTGGTGAATCTCCTCTGCACACTCTCTAACCCAGACAGCATACTGGTGAATCTCCTCTGCACCCCTTCTAATCCAGGAAACATCCTGGTGAATCTCCTCTGCACCCTCTCTAATACAGGCAGCATCCTGGTGAATCTCCTCTGCGCACTCTCTTATCCAGACAGCATCCTGGTGAATCTCCTCTGCGCTCTCTCTAATCCAGACAGCACCCTGGTGAATCTCCTCTGAACCCTTTCTAATCCAGGAAACATCCTGGTGAATCTCCTCTGCACACCTCTAATCCAGGCAGCAACCTGCTGGATCTCCTCTGCACCCCCTCTAATCCAGACAGAGTCCTGGTGCATCTCCTCTGCACCCTCTCTAATCCTGACAGCATCCTGGTGAATATCCTCAGCACCATTTCTAAACAAGGAAACATCCTGGTGAATCTCCTCTGCACCCTCTCTAATCTAGGCCGCATCCTGGTGAGTTTCCTCTGCACCTTCTATAAACCAGACAGCATCTTGGTGACTCTCCTCTGCACCCTCTCTAATCCAGGCATCATCCTGGTGAATCTCCTCTGCACACTCTCTAATCCAGGCAGCAACCTGCTGGATCTCCTCTGCACCCCCTCTAATCCAGACAGAGTCCTGGTGCATCTCCTCTGCACCCTCTCTAATCCTGACAGCATCCTGGTGAATATCCTCAGCACCATTTCTAAACAAGGAAACATCCTGGTGAATCTCCTCTGCACCCTCTCTAATCTAGGCCGCATCCTGGTGAGTTTCCTCTGCACCTTCTATAAACCAGACAGCATCTTGGTGACTCTCCTCTGCACCCTCTCTAATCCAGGCATCATCCTGGTGAATCCCCTCTGCACCCTTTCTAATATAGGAAACATACTGGTGAATCTCCTCTGCACCCTCTCTAATCCAGGCAGCATGCTGGTGAATCTCCTGTGCACCCTCTCTAATCCAGACAGCATCCTGGTGAATCTCCTCTGCACCCTCTCTAATCCAGGAAAAATCCTGGTGAATTTCCTCTGCACCTTCTCTAATCCAGAGAGCATCCTGGTGAATCTGCTCTGCACCCTCTCTAATCCAGGCAGCATCCTGGTGAATCTCCTTTGCACCCTTTCTAATCCAGGAAACATCCTGGTGATTCTCCTCTGCACCCTCTCTAATCCAGGCAGCATCCTGGTGAATCTCCTCTGCACCCTCGCTAATCCAGGAAACATCCTGGTGAATCTCCTCTGCACCCTCTCTAATCCAGGCAGCAACCTTGTGAATTTCCTCTGCACCCTCTCTAATCCAGAGAGCATCCAGGTGAATCTCCTCTGTACTGTCTATAATCCAGATGGCATCCTGCTGGATCTCCTCTGCACCCCCTCTAATCCAGATGGCAACCTGGTGAATCTCCTCTGCACCCTCTCTAATCCTGGCAGCTTCCTGCTGGATTTCCTCTGCACCCTCTCTAATCCAGGCAGCATCCTGGTGAATCTCCTCTGCACCCTCTCTAATTCAGGCAGCATCCTGGTGAATCTCATCTGCACCCTCTCTAATCCAGATGGCATCCTGCTGGATCTCCTCTGCACCCCCTCTAATCCAGACGGCATCCTGTTGAATCTCCTCTGCACCCTTTCTAATCCAGGAAACATCCTGGTGAATCTCCTCTGCACTCTTTTAATCCAGGAAACATTTTGGTGAATCTCCTCTGCACCCTCTCTAATCCAGGCACCATCCCAGTGAATGTCCTCTGCACCCCCTCTAATCCAGGGAGCACCCTGGTGAATCTCCTCTGCACTTTCTCTAATCTAGACAGCATCCAGGTGAATCTCCTCTGCACCCTCTCTAATCCAGGCAGCATCCTGGTAAATCTCCTCTGCACCCCCTCTAATCCAGGCAGCATCGTGGTGAATCGCCTCTGCACCCTCTCTAATCCAGGCAGCATCCTGGTGAATCTCCTCTGCACCCTCTCAAATCCAGGCAGCATCCTGGTGAATCTCCTCTGCACCATCTCTAATCCAGGCAGCATCCTGGTGAATCTCCTCTGCACCCTCTCTAATCCAGACGGGATCCTGCTGGATCTCCTCTGCACACCCTCTAATCCAGACGGCATACTGGTGAATCTCCTCTGCACCCTTTCTAATCCAGGAAACGTCCTGGTGAATCTCCTCTGCACCCTCTCTAATCCAGGCAGCATCCTGGTGAATTTCCCCTGCACCCTCTCTAATCCAGGAAACATCCTGGTGAATCTCCGCTGCAGTCTCTCAAATCCAGGCAGCATCCTTGTGAATTTCCTCTGCACCTTCTCTAATCTAGACTGCATCCAGGTGAATCTCCGCCGCACCATCTCCAATCCAGGCAGCATCCTGGTGAATCTCCACTGCACCCTCTCTAATCCGGGCAGCATCCTCGTGAATCTCCTCTGCACCCTCTCTAATCCAGGCAGCATCCTGGTGAATCTCCTCTGCACCCTCTCTAATCCAGGCAGCATCCTGGTGAATCTCCTCTACACCCTCTCTAATCCAGGAAGCATGCTGGTGAATTTCCTCTGCACCCTCTCTAATCCAGACAGTATCCTGGTGAATCTGCTCTGCACCCTCTCTAATCCAGACAGCATCCTGGTGAATCTCCTCTGCACCCTTTCTAATCCAGGAAACATCCTGGTGAATCTCCTCTGCACCCTCTCTAATCCAGGCAGCATCCTGCTGAATCTCCTCTGCACCCTCTCTAATCCAGACAGCATCCTGGTGAATCTCCTCTGCACCCTCTCTAATCCAGGCAGCATCCTGGTGAATCTCCTACGCACCCTCTCTAATCCAGACAGCATCCTCGTGAATCTCCTCTGCACCCTCTCTAATGCAGACAGCATCCTGATGAATCTCCTCTGCACCCTTTTAATCCAGGAAACATATTGGTGAATCTCCTCTGCACACTCTATATTCCGGATGGCATCCTGCTGGATCTCTGCTGCACCCCCTCTAATCCAGACAGCACCCTGGTGAATCTCCTCTGCACCCTCTCCAATCCAGGCAGCATCCTGGTAAATCTCCTCTGCACCCCCTCTAATACAGGCAGCATCGTGGTGAATCTCCTCTGCACCCTCTATATTCCGGATGGCATCCTGCTGGATCTCTGCTGCACCCCCTCTAATCCAGACAGCACCCTGGTGAATCTCCTCTGCACCCTCTCCAATCCAGGCAGCATCCTGGTAAATCTCCTCTGCACCCCCTCTAATACAGGCAGCATCGTGGTGAATCTCCTCTGCACCCTCTATATTCCGGATGGCATCCTGCTGGATCTCTGCTGCACCCCCTCTAATCCAGACAGCACCCTGGTGAATCTCCTCTGCACCCTCTCCAATCCAGGCAGCATCCTGGTAAATCTCCTCTGCACCCTCTCTAATCCAGGCAGCATCCTGGTGAATCTCCTCTGCACCCTCTCAAATCCAGGCAGCATCCTGGTGAATCTCCTCTGCACCATCTCTAATCCAGGCAGCATCCTGGTGAATCTCCTCTGCACCCTCTCTAATCCAGACGGGATCCTGCTGGATCTCCTCTGCACACCCTCTAATCCAGACGGCATACTGGTGAATCTCCTCTGCACCCTTTCTAATCCAGGAAACGTCCTGGTGAATCTCCTCTGCACCCTCTCTAATCCAGGCAGCATCCTGGTGAATTTCCTCTGCACCCTCTCTAATCCAGGAAACATCCTGGTGAATCTCCGCTGCAGTCTCTCAAATCCAGGCAGCATCCTTGTGAATTTCCTCTGCACCTTCTCTAATCTAGACTGCATCCAGGTGAATCTACGCCGCACCATCTCCAATCCAGGCAGCATCCTGGTGAATCTCCCCTGCACCCTCTCTAATCCAGGCAGCATCCTCGTGAATCTCCTCTGCACCCTCTCCAATCCAGGCAGCATCCTGGTGAATCTCCTCTGCACCCTCTCTAATCCAGGCAGCATCCTGGTGAATCTCCTCTACACCCTCTCTAATCCAGGAAGCATGCTGGTGAATTTCCTCTGCACCCTCTCTAATCCAGACAGTATCCTGGTGAATCTGCTCTGCACCCTCTCTAATCCAGACAGCATCCTGGTGAATCTCCTCTGCACCCTTTCTAATCCAGGAAACATCCTGGTGAATCTCCTCTGCACCCTCTCTAATCCAGGCAGCATCCTGCTGAATCTCCTCTGCACCCTCTCTAATCCAGACAGCATCCTGGTGAATCTCCTCTGCACCCTCTCTAATCCAGGCAGCATCCTGGTGAATCTCCTACGCACCCTCTCTAATCCAGACAGCATCCTCGTGAATCTCCTCTGCACCCTCTCTAATGCAGACAGCATCCTGATGAATCTCCTCTGCACCCTTTTAATCCAGGAAACATATTGGTGAATCTCCTCTGCACACTCTCTAATCCAGGCACCATCCCAGTGAATGTCCTCTGCACCCCCTCTAATCCAGGCAGCACCCTGGTGAATCTCCTCTGCACCCTCTATATTCCGGATGGCATCCTGCTGGATCTCTTCTGCACCCCCTCTAATCCAGACAGCACCCTGGTGAATCTCCTCTGCACCCTCTCTAATCCAGGCACCATCCCAGTGAATGTCCTCTGCACCCCCTCTAATCCAGGGAGCACCCTGGTGAATCTCCTCTGCACTTTCTCTAATCTAGACAGCATCCAGGTGAATCTCCTCTGCACCCTCTCTAATCCAGGCAGCATCCTGGTAAATCTCCTCTGCACCCCCTCTAATCCAGGCAGCATCGTGGTGAATCTCCTCTGCACCCTCTCTAATCCAGGCAGCATCCTGGTGAATCTCCTCTGCACCCTCTCAAATCCAGGCAGCATCCTGGTGAATCTCCTCTGCACCATCTCTAATCCAGGCAGCATCCTGGTGAATCTCCCCCGCACCCTCTCTAATCCAGGCAGCATCCTCGTGAATCTCCTCTGCACCCTCTCTAATCCAGGCAGCATCCTGGTGAATCTCCTCTGCACC
The DNA here is from genome assembly GCF_030028105.1 of Mobula birostris. NCBI lineage: Eukaryota > Metazoa > Chordata > Chondrichthyes > Myliobatiformes > Myliobatidae > Mobula > Mobula birostris. The sequence goes on along the minus strand of NW_027278706.1, from coordinate 84,532 downwards.
CTCTCTAATCCAGGCAGCATCCTGGTGAATCTCCTCTACACCCTCTCTAATCCAGGAAGCATGCTGGTGAATTTCCTCTGCACCCTCTCTAATCCAGACAGTATCCTGGTGAATCTGCTCTGCACCCTCTCTAATCCAGACAGCATCCTGGTGAATCTCCTCTGCACCCTTTCTAATCCAGGAAACATCCTGGTGAATCTCCTCTGCACCCTCTCTAATCCAGGCAGCATCCTGCTGAATCTCCTCTGCACCCTCTCTAATCCAGACAGCATCCTGGTGAATCTCCTCTGCACCCCCTCTAATCCAGGCAGCATCGTGGTGAATCTCCTCTGCACCCTCTCTAATCCAGGCAGCATCCTGGTGAATCTCCTCTGCACCCTCTCAAATCCAGGCAGCATCCTGGTGAATCTCCTCTGCACCATCTCTAATCCAGGCAGCATCCTGGTGAATCTCCTCTGCACCCTCTCTAATCCAGACGGGATCCTGCTGGATCTCCTCTGCACACTTTCTAATCCAGACGGCATACTGGTGAATCTCCTCTGCACCCTTTCTAATCCAGGAAACGTCCTGGTGAATCTCCTCTGCACCCTCTCTAATCCAGGCAGCATCCTGGTGAATTTCCTCTGCACCCTCTCTAATCCAGGAAACATCCTGGTGAATCTCCGCTGCAGTCTCTCAAATCCAGGCAGCATCCTTGTGAATTTCCTCTGCACCTTCTCTAATCTAGACTGCATCCAGGTGAATCTCCGCCGCACCATCTCCAATCCAGGCAGCATCCTGGTGAATCTCCCCTGCACCCTCTCTAATCCAGGCAGCATCCTCGTGAATCTCCTCTGCACCCTCTCTAATCCAGGCAGCATCCTGGTGAATCTCCTCTGCACCCTCTCTAATCCAGGCAGCATCCTGGTGAATCTCCTCTACACCCTCTCTAATCCAGGAAGCATGCTGGTGAATTTCCTCTGCACCCTCTCTAATCCAGACAGTATCCTGGTGAATCTGCTCTGCACCCTCTCTAATCCAGACAGCATCCTGGTGAATCTGCTCTGCACCCTTTCTAATCCAGGAAACATCCTGGTGAATCTCCTCTGCACCCTCTCTAATCCAGGCAGCATCCTGCTGAATCTCCTCTGCACCCTCTCTAATCCAGACAGCATCCTGGTGAATCTCCTCTGCACCCTCTCTAATCCAGGCAGCATCCTGGTGAATCTCCTACGCACCCTCTCTAATCCAGACAGCATCCTCGTGAATCTCCTCTGCACCCTCTAATGCAGACAGCATCCTAATGAATCTCCTCTGCACCCTTTTAATCCAGGAAACATATTGGTGAATCTCCTCTGCACACTCTCTAATCCAGGCACCATCCCAGTGAATGTCCTCTGCACCCCCTCTAATCCAGGCAGCACCCTGGTGAATCTCCTCTGCACCCTCTATATTCCGGATGGCATCCTGCTGGATCTCTTCTGCACCCCCTCTAATCCAGACAGCACCCTGGTGAATCTCCTCTGAACCCTTTCTAATCCAGGAAACATCCTGGTGAATCTCCTCTGCACACTCTCTAATCCAGGCAGCATCCTGCTGGATCTCCTCTGCACCCCCTCTAATCCAGACAGAATCCTGGTGCATCTCCTCTGCACCCTCTCTAATCCTGACAGCATCCTGGTGAATCTCCTCAGCACCATTTCTAAACCAGGAAACATCCTGGTGAATCTCCTCTGCACCCTCTCTAATCCACGCCGCATCCTGGTGAGTTTCCTCTGCACCTTCTCTAAACCAGACAGCATCCTGGTGACTCTCCTCTGCACCCTCTCTAATCCAGGCATCATCCTGGTGAATCCCCTCTGCACCCTTTCTAATATAGGAAACATACTGGTGAATCTCCTCTGCACCCTCTCTAATCCAGGCAGCATCCTGGTGAATCTCCTGTGCACCCTCTCTAATCCAGACAGCATCCTGGTGAATCTCCTCTGCACCCTGTCTAATCCAGGAAAAATCCTGGTGAATTTCCTCTGCACCTTCTCTAATCCAGACAGCATCCTGGTGAATCTGCTCTGCACCCTCTCTAATCCAGGCAGCATCCTGGTGAATCTCCTTTGCACCCTTTCTAATCCAGGCAGTATCCTGGTGAATCTCCTCTGCACCCTCTCTAATCCAGACAGCATCCTGGTGAATCTCCTCTGCACCCTTTCTATTCCAGGAAACACCCTGGTGAATCTCCGCTGCACCCTCTCTAATCCAGGCAGCATCCTGGTGAATATCCTCTGCACCCTCTCTAATCCAGGAAACATCCTGGTGAATCTCCTCTGCACCCTCTCTAATCCAGGCAGCATCCTGGTGAATTTCCTCTGCACCTTCTCGAATCGAGACAGCATCCTGATGAATCTCCTCTGCACCCTCTCTAATCCAGATGGCAACCTGCTGGATCTCCTCTGCACCCTCTCTAATCCAGACAGCATCCTGGTGAATCTCCTCTGCACCCTCGCTAATCCAGGAAACATCCTGGTGAATCTCCTCTGCACCCTCTCTAATCCAGGCAGCAACCTTGTGAATTTCCTCTGCACCCTCTCTAATCCAGAGAGCATCCAGGTGAATCTCCTCTGTACTCTCTCTAATCCAGATGGCATTCTGCTGGATCTCCTCTGCACCCCCTCTAATCCAGATGGCATCCTGGTGAATCTCCTCTGCACCCTCTCTAATCCAGGCAGCATCCTGCTGGATCTCCTCTGCACCCTCTCTAATCGAGGCAGCATCCTGGTGAATCCCCTCTGCACCCTCTTTAATCCAGGAAACATCTTGGTGAATCTCCTCTGCACCCTCTCTAATCCAGGCAGCATCCTGGTGAATTTCCTCTGCACCTTCTCTAATCTAGACAGCATCCTGGTGAATCTCCTCTGCACCCTCTCTAATCCTGGCAGCTTCCTGCTGGATCTCCTCTGCACCCTCTCTAATCCAGGCAGCATCCTGGTGAATCTCCTCTGCACCCTCTCTAATCCAGGCAGCATCCTGGTGAATCTCATCTGCACCCTGTCTAATCCAGATGGCATCCTGCTGGATCTCCTCTGCACCCCCTCTAATCCAGACGGCATCCTGGTGAATCTCCTCTGCACCCTCTCTAATCCAGGCAGCATCCTGCTGGATCTCCTCTGCACCCTCTCTAATCGAGGCAGCATCCTGGTGAATCCCCTCTGCAAACTCTTTAATCCAGGAAACATCTTGGTGAATCTCCTCTGCACCCTCTCTAATCCAGGCAGCATCCTGGTGAATTTCCTCTGCACCTTCTCTAATCTAGACAGCAACCTGGTGAATCTCCTCTGCACCCTCTCTAATCCTGGCAGCTTCCTGCTGGATCTCCTCTGCACCCTCTCTAATCCAGGCAGCATCCTGGTGAATCTCCTCTGCACCCTCTCTAATTCAGGCAGCATCCTGGTGAATCTCATCTGCACCCTCTCTAATCCAGATGGCATCCTGCTGGATCTCCTCTGCACCCCCTCTAATCCAGACGGCATCCTGTTGAATCTCCTCTGCACCCTTTCTAATCCAGGAAACATCCTGGTGAATCTCCTCTGCACCCTCTCTAATCCAGGCAGCATCCTGCTGGATCTCCTCTGCAACCCCTCTAATCCCGACAGAATCCTGGTGAATCTCCTCTGCACCCTCTCTAATCCTGACAGCATCCTGGTGAATCTCGTCTGCACCATTTCTAATCCAGGAAACATCCTGGTGAATCTCCTCTGCACCCTCTCTAATCCAGGCAGCATCCTGGTGAATCTCCTCTGCACCCTCTCTAATCCAGGCAGCATCCTGGTGAATCTCCTCTGCACTCTCTCCAATCCAGGCAGCATCCTGGTGAATCTCCTCTGCACCCTTTCTAATCCAGAAGACATCCTGGTGAATCTCCTCTGCACCCTCTCTAATCCAGGCAGCATCCTGGTGAATCTCCTACGCACCCTCTCTAATCCAGACAGCATCCTGGTGAATCTCCTCTGCACCCTCTCTAATGCAGACAGCATCCTGATGAATCTCCTCTGCACTCTTTTAGTCCAGGAAACATTTTGGTGAATCTCCTCTGCACCCTCTCTAATCCAGGCACCATCCCAGTGAATGTCCTCTGCACCCCCTCTAATGCAGGCAGCACCCTGGTGGATCTCCTCTGCACTTTCTCTAATCTAGACAGCATCCAGGTGAATCTCCTCTGCACCCTCTCTAATCCAGGCAGCATCCTGGTGAATCTCCTCTGCACCCTCTCTAATCCAGGCAGCATCCTGGTAAATCTCCTCTGCACCCCCTGTAATCCAGGCAGCATCGTGGTGAATCTCCTCTGCACCCTCTCTAATCCAGGCAGCATCCTGGTGAATCTCCTCTGCACCCTCTCAAATCCAGGCAGCATCCTGGTGAATCTCCTCTGCACCATCTCTAATCCAGGCAGCATCCTGGTGAATCTCCTCTGCACCCTCTCTAATCCAGACGGGATCCTGCTGGATCTCCTCTGCACACCCTCTAATCCAGACGGTATACTGGTGAATCTCCTCTGCACCCTTTCTAATCCAGGAAACGTCCTGGTGAATCTCCTCTGCACCCTCTCTAATCCAGGCAGCATCCTGGTGAATTTCCTCTGCACCCTCTCTAATCCAGGAAACATCCTGGTGAATCTCCGCTGCAGTCTCTCAAATCCAGGCAGCATCCTTGTGAATTTCCTCTGCACCTTCTCTAATCTAGACTGCATCCAGGTGAATCTCCTCCGCACCATCTCCAATCCAGGCAGCATCCTGGTGAATCTCCCCTGCACCCTCTCTAATCCAGGCAGCATCCTCGTGAATCTCCTCTGCACCCTCTCTAATCCAGGCAGCATCCTGGTGAATCTCCTCTGCACCCTCTCTAATCCAGGCAGCATCCTGGTGAATCTCCTCTACACCCTCTCTAATCCAGGAAGCATGCTGGTGAATTTCCTCTGCACCCTCTCTAATCCAGACAGTATCCTGGTGAATCTGCTCTGCACCCTCTCTAATCCAGACAGCATCCTGGTGAATCTCCTCTGCACCCTTTCTAATCCAGGAAACATCCTGGTGAATCTCCTCTGCACCCTCTCTAATCCAGGCAGCATCCTGCTGAATCTCCTCTGCACCCTCTCTAATCCAGACAGCATCCTGGTGAATCTCCTCTGCACCCTTTCTAATCCAGAAAACATCCTGGTGAATCTCCTCTGCACCCTCTCTAATCCAGGCAGCATCCTGGTGAATCTCCTACGCACCCTCTCTAATCCAGACAGCATCCTCGTGAATCTCCTCTGCACCCTCTCTAATGCAGACAGCATCCTGATGAATCTCCTCTGCACCCTTTTAATCCAGGAAACACATTGGTGAATCTCCTCTGCACACTCTCTAATCCAGGCACCATCCCAGTGAATGTCCTCTGCACCCCCTCTAATCCAGGCAGCACCATGGTGAATCTCCTCTGCACCCTCTATATTCCGGATGGCATCCTGCTGGATCTCTTCTGCACCCCCTCTAATCCAGACAGCACCCTGGTGAATCTCCTCTGAACCCTTTCTAATCCAGGAAACATCCTGGTGAATCTCCTCTGCACACTCTCTAATCCAGGCAGCATCCTGCTGGATCTCCTCTGCACCCCCTCTAATCCAGACAGAGTCCTGGTGCATCTCCTCTGCACCCTCTCTAATCCTGACAGCATCCTGGTGAATCTCCTCAGCACCATTTCAAAACCAGGAAACATCCTGGTGAATCTCCTCTGCACCCTCTCTAATCCACGCCGCATCCTGGTGAGTTTCCTCTGCACCTTCTCTAAACCAGACAGCATCCTGGTGACTCTCCTCTGCACCCTCTCTAATCCAGGCATCATCCTGGTGAATCCCCTCTGCACCCTTTCTAATATAGGAAACATACTGGTGAATCTCCTCTGCACCCTCTCTAATCCAGGCAGCATCCTGGTGAATCTCCTGTGCACCCTCTCTAATCCAGACAGCATCCTGGTGAATCTCCTCTGCACCCTGTCTAATCCAGGAAAAATCCTGGTGAATTTCCTCTGCACCTTCTCTAATCCAGACAGCATCCTGGTGAATCTGCTCTGCACCCTCTCTAATACAGGCAGCATCCTGGTGAATCTCCTTTGCACCCTTTCTAATCCAGGCAGTATCCTGGTGAATCTCCTCTGCACCCTCTCTAATCCAGACAGCATCCTGGTGAATCTCCTCTGCACCCTTTCTAATCCAGGAAACACCCTGGTGAATCTCCGCTGCACCCTCTCTAATCCAGGCAGCATCCTGGTGAATATCCTCTGCACCCTCTCTAATCCAGGAAACATCCTGGTGACTCTCCTCTGCACCCTCTCTAATCCAGGCAGCATCCTGGTGAATTTCCTCTGCACCTTCTCGAATCGAGACAGCATCCTGATGAATCTCCTCTGCACCCTCTCTAATCCAGATGGCAACCTGCTGGATCTCCTCTGCACCCTCTCTAATCCAGGCAGCATCCTGGTGAATCTCCTCTGTACCCTTTCTAATCTAGGAAACATCCTGGTGAATCTCCTCTGCACCCTCTCTAATCCAGACAGCATCCTGGTGAATCTCCTCTGCACACTCGCTAATCCAGGAAACATCCTGGTGAATCTCGTCTGCACCCTCTCTAATCCAGGCAGTAACCTTGTGAATTTCCTCTGCACCCTCTCTAATCCAGAGAGCATCCAGGTGAATCTCCTCTGTACTCTCTCTAATCCAGATGGCATTCTGCTGGATCTCCTCTGCACCCCCTCTAATCCAGATGGCATCCTGGTGAATCTCCTCTGCACCCTCTCTAATCCAGGCAGCATCCTGCTAGATCTCCTCTGCACCCTCTCTAATCGAGGCAGCATCCTGGTGAATCCCCTCTGCACCCTCTTTAATCCAGGAAACATCTTGGTGAATCTCCTCTGCACCCTCTCTAATCCAGGCAGCATCCTGGTGAATTTCCTCTGCACCTTCTCTAATCTAGACAGCATCCTGGTGAATCTCCTCTGCACCCTCTCTAATCCTGGCAGCTTCCTGCTGGATCTCCTCTGCACCCTCTCTAATCCAGGCAGCATCCTGGTGAATCTCCCCTGCACCCTCTCTAATCCAGGTAGCATCCTGGTGAATCTCATCTGCACCCTGTCTAATCCAGATGGCATCCTGCTGGATCTCCTCTGCACCCCCTCTAATCCAGACGGCATCCTGTTGAATCTCCTCTGCACCCTTTCTAATCCAGGAAACATCCTGGTGAATCTCCTCTGCACCCTCTCTAATCCAGGCAGCATCCTGCTGGATCTCCTCTGCACCCCCTCTAATCCAGACAGAGTCCTGGTGAATCTCCTCTGCACCCTCTCTAATCCTGACAGCATCCTGGTGAATCTCGTCTGCACCATTTCTAATCCAGGAAACATCCTGGTGAATCTCCTCCGCACCCTCTCTAATCCAGGCCGCATCCTGGTGAATTTCCTCTGCACATTCTCGAATCCAGACAGCATCCTGGTGAATCTCCTCTGCACCCTCTCTAATCCAGACAGCATGCAGGTGAATCTCCTCTGCACCCTCTCTAATCCAGACAGCATCCAGGTGAATATCCTCTGCACCCTTTCTAATCTAGGAAACATCCTGGTGAATCTCCTCTGCACCCTCTCTAATCCAGACAGCATCCTGGTGAATCTCCTCTGCACCCTCTCTAATCCAGGAAACATCCTGGTGAATCTCCTCTGCACCCTCTCTAATCCAGGCAGCAACCTGGTGAATTTCCTCTGCACCCTCTCTAATCCAGACAGCATCCAGGTGAATCTCCTCTGCACCCTCTTTAATCCAGACAGCATCCTGTTGAATCTCCACTGCACCCTTTCTAATATTGGAAACATCCTTGTGAATCTCCTCTGCACCATCTCTAATCCAGGCAGCATCCTGGTGAATCTCCTCTGCACCCTCTATAATCCAGACAGCATCCTGGTGAATCTCCTCTGCACCCTCTCTAATCCAGGTAACATCCTGTTGCATCTACTCTGCACTCTCTCTAATCCAGTCAGCATCCTGGTGAATCTCCTCTGCACCCTCTCCAATCCAGACAGTATCCTGGTGAATCTCCTTTGCACCCTTTCTAATCCAGGAAACATCCTGTTGAATCTCCTCTGCACCCTCTCTAATCCAGGCAGCATCCTGCTGAATCTCCTCTGCACCCTCTCTAATCCAGACAGCATCCTGGTGAATCTCCTCTGCACCCTTTCTAATCCAGAAAACATCCTGGTGAATCTCCTCTGCACCCTCTCAAATCCAGGCAGCATCCTGGTGAATCTCCTCTGCACCATCTCTAATCCAGGCAGCATCCTGGTGAATCTCCTCTGCACCCTCTCTAATCCAGACGGGATCCTGCTGGATCTCCTCTGCACACCCTCTAATCCAGACGGCATACTGGTGAATCTCCTCTGCACCCTTTCTAATCCAGGAAACGTCCTGGTGAATCTCCTCTGCACCCTCTCTAATCCAGGCAGCATCCTGGTGAATTTCCTCTGCACCCTCTCTAATCCAGGAAACATCCTGGTGAATCTCCGCTGCAGTCTCTCAAATCCAGGCAGCATCCTTGTGAATTTCCTCTGCACCTTCTCTAATCTAGACTGCATCCAGGTGAATCTCCTCCGCACCATCTCCAATCTAGGCAGCATCCTGGTGAATCTCCCCTGCACCCTCTCTAATCCAGGCAGCATCCTCGTGAATCTCCTCTGCACCCTCTCTAATCCAGGCAGCATCCTGGTGAATCTCCTCTGCACCCTCTCTAATCCAGGCAGCATCCTGGTGAATCTCCTCTACACCCTCTCTAATCCAGGAAGCATGCTGGTGAATTTCCTCTGCACCCTCTCTAATCCAGACAGTATCCTGGTGAATCTGCTCTGCACCCTCTCTAATCCAGACAGCATCCTGGTGAATCTCCTCTGCACCCTTTCTAATCCAGGAAACATCCTGGTGAATCTCCTCTGCACCCTCTCTAATCCAGGCAGCATCCTGCTGAATCTCCTCTGCACCCTCTCTAATCCAGACAGCATCCTGGTGAATCTCCTCTGCACCCTTTCTAATCCAGAAAACATCCTGGTGAATCTCCTCTGCACCCTCTCTAATCCAGGCAGCATCCTGGTGAATCTCCTACGCACCCTCTCTAATCCAGACAGCATCCTCGTGAATCTCCTCTGCACCCTCTCTAATGCAGACAGCATCCTGATGAATCTCCTCTGCACCCTTTTAATCCAGGAAACACATTGGTGAATCTCCTCTGCACACTCTCTAATCCAGGCACCATCCCAGTGAATGTCCTCTGCACCCCCTCTAATCCAGGCAGCACCATGGTGAATCTCCTCTGCACCCTCTATATTCCGGATGGCATCCTGCTGGATCTCTTCTGCACCCCCTCTAATCCAGACAGCACCCTGGTGAATCTCCTCTGAACCCTTTCTAATCCAGGAAACATCCTGGTGAATCTCCTCTGCACACTCTCTAATCCAGGCAGCATCCTGCTGGATCTCCTCTGCACCCCCTCTAATCCAGACAGAGTCCTGGTGCATCTCCCCTGCACCCTCTCTAATCCTGACAGCATCCTGGTGAATCTCCTCAGCACCATTTCAAAACCAGGAAACATCCTGGTGAATCTCCTCTGCACCCTCTCTAATCCACGCCGCATCCTGGTGAGTTTCCTCTGCACCTTCTCTAAACCAGACAGCATCCTGGTGACTCTCCTCTGCACCCTCTCTAATCCAGGCATCATCCTGGTGAATCCCCTCTGCACCCTTTCTAATATAGGAAACATACTGGTGAATCTCCTCTGCACCCTCTCTAATCCAGGCAGCATCCTGGTGAATCTCCTGTGCACCCTCTCTAATCCAGACAGCATCCTGGTGAATCTCCTCTGCACCCTGTCTAATCCAGGAAAAATCCTGGTGAATTTCCTCTGCACCTTCTCTAATCCAGACAGCATCCTGGTGAATCTGCTCTGCACCCTCTCTAATACAGGCAGCATCCTGGTGAATCTCCTTTGCACCCTTTCTAATCCAGGCAGTATCCTGGTGAATCTCCTCTGCACCCTCTCTAATCCAGACAGCATCCTGGTGAATCTCCTCTGCACCCTTTCTAATCCAGGAAACACCCTGGTGAATCTCCGCTGCACCCTCTCTAATCCAGGCAGCATCCTGGTGAATATCCTCTGCACCCTCTCTAATCCAGGAAACATCCTGGTGACTCTCCTCTGCACCCTCTCTAATCCAGGCAGCATCCTGGTGAATTTCCTCTGCACCTTCTCGAATCGAGACAGCATCCTGATGAATCTCCTCTGCACCCTCTCTAATCCAGATGGCAACCTGCTGGATCTCCTCTGCACCCTCTCTAATCCAGGCAGCATCCTGGTGAATCTCCTCTGTACCCTTTCTAATCTAGGAAACATCCTGGTGAATCTCCTCTGCACCCTCTCTAATCCAGACAGCATCCTGGTGAATCTCCTCTGCACACTCGCTAATCCAGGAAACATCCTGGTGAATCTCGTCTGCACCCTCTCTAATCCAGGCAGCAACCTTGTGAATTTCCTCTGCACCCTCTCTAATCCAGAGAGCATCCAGGTGAATCTCCTCTGTACTCTCTCTAATCCAGATGGCATTCTGCTGGATCTCCTCTGCACCCCCTCTAATCCAGATGGCATCCTGGTGAATCTCCTCTGCACCCTCTCTAATCCAGGCAGCATCCTGCTAGATCTCCTCTGCACCCTCTCTAATCGAGGCAGCATCCTGGTGAATCCCCTCTGCACCCTCTTTAATCCAGGAAACATCTTGGTGAATCTCCTCTGCACCCTCTCTAATCCAGGCAGCATCCTGGTGAATTTCCTCTGCACCTTCTCTAATCTAGACAGCATCCTGGTGAATCTCCTCTGCACCCTCTCTAATCCTGGCAGCTTCCTGCTGGATCTCCTCTGCACCCTCTCTAATCCAGGCAGCATCCTGGTGAATCTCCTCTGCACCCTCTCTAATCCAGGTAGCATCCTGGTGAATCTCATCTGCACCCTGTCTAATCCTGATGGCATCCTGCTGGATCTCCTCTGCACCCCCTCTAATCCAGACGGCATCCTGTTGAATCTCCTCTGCACCCTTTCTAATCCAGGAAACATCCTGGTGAATCTCCTCTGCACCCTCTCTAATCCAGGCAGCATCCTGCTGGATCTCCTCTGCACCCCCTCTAATCCAGACAGAGTCCTGGTGAATCTCCTCTGCACCCTCTCTAATCCTGACAGCATCCTGGTGAATCTCGTCTGCACCATTTCTAATCCAGGAAACATCCTGGTGAATCTCCTCCGCACCCTCTCTAATCCAGGCCGCATCCTGGTGAATTTCCTCTGCACATTCTCGAATCCAGACAGCATCCTGGTGAATCTCCTCTGCACCCTCTCTAATCCAGACAGCATGCAGGTGAATCTCCTCTGCACCCTCTCTAATCCAGACAGCATCCAGGTGAATATCCTCTGCACCCTTTCTAATCTAGGAAACATCCTGGTGAATCTCCTCTGCACCCTCTCTAATCCAGACAGCATCCTGGTGAATCTCCTCTGCACCCTCTCTAATCCAGGAAACATCCTGGTGAATCTCCTCTGCACCCTCTCTAATCCAGGCAGCAACCTGGTGAATTTCCTCTGCACCCTCTCTAATCCAGACAGCATCCAGGTGAATCTCCTCTGCACCCTCTTTAATCCAGACAGCATCCTGTTGAATCTCCACTGCACCCTTTCTAATATTGGAAACATCCTTGTGAATCTCCTCTGCACCATCTCTAATCCAGGCAGCATCCTGGTGAATCTCCTCTGCACCCTCTATAATCCAGACAGCATCCTGGTGAATCTCCTCTGCACCCTCTCTAATCCAGGTAACATCCTGTTGCATCTACTCTGCACTCTCTCTAATCCAGTCAGCATCCTGGTGAATCTCCTCTGCACCCTCTCCAATCCAGACAGTATCCTGGTGAATCTCCTTTGCACCCTTTCTAATCCAGGAAACATCCTGTTGAATCTCCTCTGCACCCTCTCTAATCCAGGCAGCATCCTGCTGAATCTCCTCTGCACCCTCTCTAATCCAGACAGCATCCTGGTGAATCTCCTCTGCACCCTTTCTAATCCAGAAAACATCCTGGTGAATCTCCTCTGCACCCTCTCTAATCCAGACAGTATCCTGGTGAATCTCCTTTACACCCTTTCTAATCCAGGAAACGTCCTGGTGAATCTCCTCTGCACCCTCTCTAATCCAGGCAGCATCCTGCTGAATCTCCTCTGCACCCTCTCTAATCCAGAGAGCATCCTGGTGAATCTCCTCTGCACCCTTTCTAATCCAGAAAACATCCTGGTGAATCTCCTGTGCACCCTCTCTAATCCAGGCAGCATCCTCGTGAATCTCCTCTGCACCCTCTCTAATCCAGGCCGCATCCTGGTGAATTTCCTCTGCACATTCTCGAATCCAGACAGCATCCTGGTGAATCTCCTCTGCACCCTCTCTAATCCAGACAGCATGCAGGTGAATCTCCTCTGCACCCTCTCTAATCCAGACAGCATCCAGGTGAATATGCTCTGCACCCTTTCTAATCTAGGAAACATCCTGGTGAATCTCCTCTGCACCCTCTCTAATCCAGACAGCATCCTGGTGAATCTCCTCTGCACCCTCTCTAATCCAGGAAACATCCTGGTGAATCTCCTCTGCACCCTCTCTAATCCAGGCAGCAACCTGGTGAATTTCCTCTGCACCCTCTCTAATCCAGACAGCATCCAGGTGAATCTCCTCTGCACCCTCTCTAATCCAGACAGCATCCTGTTGAATCTCCTCTGCACCCTTTCTAATCCAGGCACCATCCCAGTGAATGTCCTCTGCACCCCCTCTAATCCAGGCAGCACCCTGGTGAATCTCCTCTGCACCCTCTATATTCCGGATGGCATCCTGCTGGATCTCTTCTGCACCCCCTCTAATCTAGACGGCATCCTGGTGAATCTCCTCTGCACCCTTTCTAATATAGGAAACATACTGGTGAATCTCCTCTGCACCCTCTCTAATCCAGGCAGCATGCTGGTGAATCTCCTGTGCACCCTCTCTAATCCAGACAGCATCCTGGTGAATCTCCTCTGCACCCTCTCTAATCCAGGAAAAATCCTTGTGAATTTCCTCTGCACCTTCTCTAATCCAGAGAGCATCCTGGTGAATCTGCTCTGCACCCTCTCTAATCCAGGCAGCATCCTGGTGAATCTCCTTTGCACCCTTTCTAATCCAGGAAACATCCTGGTGAATCTCCTCTGCACCCTCTCTAATGCAGGCAGCATCCTGGTGAATCTCCTCTGCACCCTCGCTAATCCAGGAAACATCCTGGTGAATCTCCTCTGCACCCTCTCTAATCCAGGCAGCAACCTTGTGAATTTCATCTGCACCGTCTCTAATCCAGAGAGCATCCAGGTGAATCTCCTCTGTACTGTCTATAATCCAGATGGCATCCTGCTGGATCTCCTCTGCACCCCCTCTAATCCAGATGGCATCCTGGTGAATCTCCTCTGCACCCTCTCTAATCCAGGCAGCATCCTGCTGGATCTCCTCTGCACCCTCTCTAATCGAGGCAGCATCCTGGTGAATCCCCTCTGCAACCTCTTTAATCCAGGAAACATCTTGGTGAATCTCCTCTGCACCCTCTCTAATCCAGGCAGCATCCTGGTGAATCTCCTCTGCACCTTCTCTAATCTAGACAGCAACCTGGTGAATCTCCTCTGCACCCTCTCTAATCCTGGCAGCTTCCTGCTGGATCTCCTCTGCACCCTCTCTAATGCAGACAGCATCCTGATGAATCTCCTCTGCACCCTTTTAATCCAGGAAACATATTGGTGAATCTCCTCTGCACACTCTCTAATCCAGGCACCATCCCAGTGAATGTCCACTGCACCCCCTCTAATCCAGGCAGCACCATGGTGAATCTCCTCTGCACCCTCTATATTCCGGATGGCATCCTGCTGGATCTCTTCTGCACCCCCTCTAATCCAGACAGCACCCTGGTGAATCTCCTCTGAACCCTTTCTAATCCAGGAAACATCCTGGTGAATCTCCTCTGCACACTCTCTAATCCAGGCAGCATCCTGCTGGATCTCCTCTGCACCTCCTCTAATCCAGACAGAGTCCTGGTGCATCTCCTCTGCACCCTCTCTAATCCTGACAGCATCCTGGTGAATCTCCTCAGCACCATTTCAAAACCAGGAAACATCCTGGTGAATCTCCTCTGCACCCTCTCTAATCCACGCCGCATCCTGGTGAGTTTCCTCTGCACCTTCTCTAAACCAGACAGCATCCTGGTGACTCTCCTCTGCACCCTCTCTAATCCAGGCATCATCCTGGTGAATCCCCTCTGCACCCTTTCTAATATAGGAAACATACTGGTGAATCTCCTCTGCACCCTCTCTAATCCAGGCAGCATCCTGGTGAATCTCCTGTGCACCCTCTCTAATCCAGACAGCATCCTGGTGAATCTCCTCTGCACCCTGTCTAATCCAGGAAAAATCCTGGTGAATTTCCTCTGCACCTTCTCTAATCCAGACAGCATCCTGGTGAATCTGCTCTGCACCCTCTCTAATACAGGCAGCATCCTGGTGAATCTCCTTTGCACCCTTTCTAATCCAGGCAGTATCCTGGTGAATCTCCTCTGCACCCTCTCTAATCCAGACAGCATCCTGGTGAATCTCCTCTGCACCCTTTCTAATCCAGGAAACACCCTGGTGAATCTCCGCTGCACCCTCTCTAATCCAGGCAGCATCCTGGTGAATATCCTCTGCACCCTCTCTAATCCAGGAAACATCCTTGTGACTCTCCTCTGCACCCTCTCTAATCCAGGCAGCATCCTGGTGAATTTCCTCTGCACCTTCTCGAATCGAGACAGCATCCTGATGAATCTCCTCTGCACCCTCTCTAATCCAGATGGCAACCTGCTGGTTCTCCTCTGCACCCTCTCTAATCCAGGCAGCATCCTGGTGAATCTCCTCTGTACCCTTTCTAATCTAGGAAACATCCTGGTGAATCTCCTCTGCACCCTCTCTAATCCAGACAGCATCCTGGTGAATCTCCTCTGCACACTCGCTAATCCAGGAAACATCCTGGTGAATCTCCTCTGCACCCTCTCTAATCCAGGCAGCAACCTTGTGAATTTCCTCTGCACCCTCTCTAATCCAGAGAGCATCCAGGTGAATCTCCTCTGTACTCTCTCTAATCCAGATGGCATTCTGCTGGATCTCCTCTGCACCCCCTCTAATCCAGATGGCATCCTGGTGAATCTCCTCTGCACCCTCTCTAATCCAGGCAGCATCCTGCTAGATCTCCTCTGCACCCTCTCTAATCGAGGCAGCATCCTGGTGAATCCCCTCTGCACCCTCTTTAATCCAGGAAACATCTTGGTGAATCTCCTCTGCACCCTCTCTAATCCAGGCAGCATCCTGGTGAATTTCCTCTGCACCTTCTCTAATCTAGACAGCATCCTGGTGAATCTCCTCTGCACCCTCTCTAATCCTGGCAGCTTCCTGCTGGATCTCCTCTGCACCCTCTCTAATCCAGGCAGCATCCTGGTGAATCTCCTCTGCACCCTCTCTAATCCAGGTAGCATCCTGGTGAATCTCATCTGCACCCTGTCTAATCCAGATGGCATCCTGCTGGATCTCCTCTGCACCCCCTCTAATCCAGACGGCATCCTGTTGAATCTCCTCTGCACCCTTTCTAATCCAGGAAACATCCTGGTGAATCTCCTCTGCACCCTCTCTAATCCAGGCAGCATCCTGCTGGATCTCCTCTGCACCCCCTCTAATCCAGACAGAGTCCTGGTGAATCTCCTCTGCACCCTCTCTAATCCTGACAGCATCCTGGTGAATCTCGTCTGCACCATTTCTAATCCAGGAAACATCCTGGTGAATCTCCTCCGCACCCTCTCTAATACAGGCCGCATCCTGGTGAATTTCCTCTGCACATTCTCGAATCCAGACAGCATCCTGGTGAATCTCCTCTGCACCCTCTCTAATCCAGACAGCATGCAGGTGAATCTCCTCTGCACCCTCTCTAATCCAGACAGCATCCAGGTGAATATCCTCTGCACCCTTTCTAATCTAGGAAACATCCTGGTGAGTTTCCTCTGCACCTTCTCTAAACCAGACAGCATCCTGGTGACTCTCCTCTGCACCCTCTCTAATCCAGGCATCATCCTGGTGAATCCCCTCTGCACCCTTTCTAATTTCGGAAACATACTGGTGAATCTCCTCTGCACCCTCTCTAATCTAGGCAGCATCCTGGTGAATCTCCTGTGCACCCTCTCTAATCCAGACAGCATCCTGGTGAATCTCCTCTGCACCCTCTCTAATCCAGGAAACATCCTGGTGAATCTCCTCTGCACCCTCTCTAATCCAGGCAGCAACCTGGTGAATTTCCTCTGCACCCTTTCTAATCTAGGAAACATCCTGGTGAATCTCCTCTGCACCCTCTCTAATCCAGACAGCATCCAGGTGAATATCCTCTGCACCCTTTCTAATCTAGGAAACATCCTGGTGAATCTCCTCTGCACCCTCTCTAATCCAGACAGCATCCAGGTGAATCTCCTCTGCACCCTCTTTAATCCAGACAGCATCCTGTTGAATCTCCTCTGCACCCTTTCTAATATTGGAAACATCCTTGTGAATCTCCTCTGCACCATCTCTAATCCAGGCAGCATCCTGGTGAATCTCCTCTGCACCCTCTATAATCCAGACAGCATCCTGGTGAATCTCCTCTGCACCCTCTCTAATCCAGGTAACATCCTGTTGCATCTACTCTGCACTCTCTCTAATCCAGTCAGCATCCTGGTGAATCTCCTCTGCACCCTCTCCAATCCAGACAGTATCCTGGTGAATCTCCTTTGCACCCTTTCTAATCCAGGAAACATCCTGTTGAATCTCCTCTGCACCCTCTCTAATCCAGGCAGCATCCTGCTGAATCTCCTCTGCACCCTCTCTAATCCAGACAGCATCCTGGTGAATCTCCTCTGCACCCTTTCTAATCCAGAAAACATCCTGGTGAATCTCCTCTGCACCCTCTCTAATCCAGACAGTATCCTGGTGAATCTCCTTTACACCCTTTCTAATCCAGGAAACGTCCTGGTGAATCTCCTCTGCACCCTCTCTAATCCAGGCAGCATCCTGCTGAATCTCCTCTGCACCCTCTCTAATCCAGAGAGCATCCTGGTGAATCTCCTCTGCACCCTTACTAATCCAGAAAACATCCTGGTGAATCTCCTCTGCACCCTCTCTAATCCAGGCAGCATCCTCGTGAATCTCCTCTGCACCCTCTCTAATCCAGGCCGCATCCTGGTGAATTTCCTCTGCACATTCTCGAATCCAGACAGCATCCTGGTGAATCTCCTCTGCACCCTCTCTAATCCAGACAGCATGCACGTGAATCTCCTCTGCACCCTCTCTAATCCAGACAGCATCCAGGTGAATATGCTCTGCACCCTTTCTAATCTAGGAAACATCCTGGTGAATCTCCTCTGCACCCTCTCTAATCCAGACAGCATCCTGGTGAATCTCCTCTGCACCCTCTCTAATCCAGGAAACATCCTGGTGAATCTCCTCTGCACCCTCTCTAATCCAGGCAGCAACCTGGTGAATTTCCTCTGCACCCTCTCTAATCCAGACAGCATCCAGGTGAATCTCCTCTGCACCCTCTCTAATCCAGACAGCATCCTGTTGAATCTCCTCTGCACCCTTTCTAATCCAGGCACCATCCCAGTGAATGTCCTCTGCACCCCCTCTAATCCAGGCAGCACCCTGGTGAATCTCCTCTGCACCCTCTATATTCCGGATGGCATCCTGCTGGATCTCTTCTGCACCCCCTCTAATCTAGACGGCATCCTGGTGAATCTCCTCTGCACCCTTTCTAATATAGGAAACATACTGGTGAATCTCCTCTGCACCCTCTCTAATCCAGGCAGCATGCTGGTGAATCTCCTGTGCACCCTCTCTAATCCAGACAGCATCCTGGTGAATCTCCTCTGCACCCTCTCTAATCCAGGAAAAATCTTTGTGAATTTCCTCTGCACCTTCTCTAATCCAGAGAGCATCCTGGTGAATCTGCTCTGCACCCTCTCTAATCCAGGCAGCATCCTGGTGAATCTCCTTTGCACCCTTTCTAATCCAGGAAACATCCTGGTGAATCTCCTCTGCACCCTCTCTAATGCAGGCAGCATCCTGGTGAATCTCCTCTTCACCCTCGCTAATCCAGGAAACATCCTGGTGAATCTCCTCTGCACCCTCTCTAATCCAGGCAGCAACCTTGTGAATTTCATCTGCACCCTCTCTAATCCAGAGAGCATCCAGGTGAATCTCCTCTGTACTGTCTATAATCCAGATGGCATCCTGCTGGATCTCCTCTGCACCCCCTCTAATCCAGATGGCATCCTGGTGAATCTCCTCTGCACCCTCTCTAATCCAGGCAGCATCCTGCTGGATCTCCTCTGCACCCTCTCTAATCGAGGCAGCATCCTGGTGAATCCCCTCTGCAACCTCTTTAATCCAGGAAACATCTTGGTGAATCTCCTCTGCACCCTCTCTAATCCAGGCAGCATCCTGGTGAATTTCCTCTGCACATTCTCTAATCTAGACAGCAACCTGGTGAATCTCCTCTGCACCCTCTGTAATCCTGGCAGCTTCCTGCTGGATCTCCTCTGCACCCTCTCTAATCCAGGCAGCATCCTGGTGAATCTCCTCTGCACCCTCTCTAATCCAGGCAGCATCCTGGTGAATCTCATCTGCACCCTCTCTAATCCAGATGGCATCCTGCTGGATCTCCTCTGCACCCCCTCTAATCCAGACGGCATCCTGTTGAATCTCCTCTGCACCCTTTCTAATCCCGGAAACATCCTGGTGAATCTCCTCTGCACCCTCTCTAATCCAGGCAGCATCCTGCTGGATCTCCTCTGCACCCCCTCTAATCCAGACAGAATCCTGGTGAATCTCCTCTGCAAACTCTCTAATCCTGACAGCATCCTGGTGAATCTCGTCTGCACCATTTCTAATCCAGGAAGCATCCTGGTGAATCTCCTCTGCACCCTCTCTAATCCAGGCCGCATCCTGGTGAATTTCCTCTGCACATTCTCTAATCCAGACAGCATCCTGGTGAATCTCCTCTGCACCCTCTCTAATCCAGACAACATGCAGGTGAATCTCCTCTGCACCCTCTCTAATCCAGACAGCATCCTGGTGAATATCCTCTGCACCCTTTCTAATCTAGGAAACATCCTGGTGAATCTCCTCTGCACCCTCTCTAATCCAGACAGCATCCTGGTGAATCTCCTCTGCACCCTCTCTAATCCAGGAAACATCCTGGTGAATCTCCTCTGCACCCTCTCTTATCCAGGCAGCAACCTGGTGAATTTCCTCTGCACCCTCTCTAATCCAGACAGCATCCAGGTGAATCTCCGCTGCACGCTCTCTAATCCAGACAGCATCCTGGTGAATCTCCTCTGCACCCTTTCTAATATTGGAAACATCCTGGTGAATCTCCTCTGCACCATCTCTAATCCAGGCAGCATCCTGGTGAATCTCCTCTGCACTCTCTATAATCCAGACAGCATCCTGGTGAATCTCCTCTGCGCACTCTCTTATCCAGACAGCATCCTGGTGAATCTCCTCTGCGCTCTCTCTAATCCAGACAGCACCCTGGTGAATCTCCTCTGAACCCTTTCTAATCCAGGAAACATCCTGGTGAATCTCCTCTGCACACTCTCTAATCCAGGCAGCATCCTGCTGGATCTCCTCTGCACCCCCTCTGATCCAGGTAGCATCCTGCTGGATCTCCTCTGCACCCTCTCTAATCGAGGCAGCATCCTGGTGAATCCACTCTGCAACCTCTTTAATCCAGGAAACATCTTGGTGAATCTCCTCTGCACCCTCTCTAATCCAGGCAGCATCGTGGTGAATTTCCTCTGCACCTTCTCTAATCTAGACAGCATCCTGGTGAATCTCCTCTGCACCCTCTCTAATCCTGGCAGCTTCCTGCTGGATCTCCTCTGCACCCTCTCTAATTCAGGCAGCATCCTGGTGAATCTCCTCTGCACCCTCTCTAATCCAGGAAGCATCCTGGTGAATCTCATCTGCACCCTCTCTAATCCAGATGGCATCCTGCTGGATCTCCTCTGCACCCCCTCTAATCCAGACAGAATCCTGGTGAATCTCCTCTGCACCCTCTCTAATCCTGACAGCATCCTGGTGAATCTCGTCTGCACCATTTATAATCCAGGAAACATCCTGGTGAATCTCCTCTGCACCCTCTCTAATCCAGGCCGCATCGTGGTGAATTTCCTCTGCACATTCTCTAATCCAGACAGCATCCTGGTGAATCTCCTCTGCACCCTCTCTAATCCAGACAGCATGCAGGTGAATCTCCTCTGCACCCTCTCTAATCCAGACAGCATTCTGGTGCATATCCTCTGCACCCTTTCTAATCTAGGAAACATCCTGGTGAATCTCCTCTGCACCCTCTCTAATCCAGACAGCATCCTGGTGAATCTCCTCTGCACCCTCTCTAATCCAGGAAACATCCTGGTGAATCTCCTCTGCACCCTCACTTATCCAGGCAGCAAGCTGGTGAATTTCCTCTGCACGCTCTCTAATCCAGACAGCATCCTGGTGAATCTCCTCTGCACCCTTTCTAATATTGGAAACATCCTGGTGAATCTCCTCTGCACCATCTCTAATCCAGGCAGCATCCTGGTGAATCTCCTCTGCACCGTCTATAATCCAGACAGCATCCTGGTGAATCTCCTCTGCACCCTCTCTAATCCAGGTAACATCCTGTTGAATCTACTCTGCACTCTCTCTAATCCAGTCAGCATCCTGGTGAATCTCCTCTGAACCCTCTCTAATCCAGACAGTATCCTGGTGAATCTCCTTTGCACCCTTTCTAATCCAGGAAACATCCTGGTGAATCTCCTCTGCACCCTCTCTAATCCAGGCAGCATCCTGCTGAATCTCCTCTGCACCCTCCCTAATCCAGACAGCATCCTGGTGAATCTCCTCTGCACCCTTTCTAATCCAGAAAACATCCTGGTGAATCTCCTCTGCACCTTCTCTAATCCAGGCAGCATCCTGGTGAATCTCCTACGCACCCTCTCTAATCCAGACAGCATCCTCGTGAATCTCCTCTGCACCCTCTCTAATGCAGACAGCATCCTGATGAATTTCCTCTGCACCCTTTTAATCCAGGAAACATCCTGGTGAATCTCCTCTGCACACTCTCTAATCCAGGCACCATCCCAGTGAATGTCCTCTGCACCAACTCTAATCCAGGCAGCACCCTGGTGAATCTCCTCTGCACCCTCTATATTCCGGATGGCATCCTGCTGGATCTCTTCTGCACCCCCTCTAATCCAGACGGCATCCTGGTGAATCTCCTCTGCACCCTTTCTAATCCAGGAAACATCCTGGTGAATCTCCTCTGCACCCTCTCTAATCCAGGCAGCATCCTAGTGAATTTCCTCTGCACCCTCTCTAAACCAGACCGCATCCTAGTGAAACTCCTCTGCACACTCTCTAACCCAGACAGCATACTGGTGAATCTCCTCTGCACCCCTTCTAATCCAAGAAACATCCTGGTGAATCTCCTCTGCACCCTCTCTAATGCAGGCAGCATCCTGGTGAATCTCCTCTGCGCACTCTCTTATCCAGACAGCATCCTGGTGAATCTCCTCTGCGCTCTCTCTAATCCAGACAGCACCCTGGTGAATCTCCTCTGAACCCTTTCTAATCCAGGAAACATCCTGGTGAATCTCCTCTGCACACTCTCTAATCCAGGCAGCATCCTGCTGGATCTCCTCTGCACCCCCTCTGATCCAGGTAGCATCCTGCTGGATCTCCTCTGCACCCTCTCTAATCGAGGCAGCATCCTGGTGAATCCACTCTGCAACCTCTTTAATCCAGGAAACATCTTGGTGAATCTCCTCTGCACCCTCTCTAATCCAGGCAGCATCGTGGTGAATTTCCTCTGCACCTTCTCTAATCTAGACAGCATCCTGGTGAATCTCCTCTGCACCCTCTCTAATCCTGGCAGCTTCCTGCTGGATCTCCTCTGCACCCTCTCTAATTCAGGCAGCATCCCGGTGAATCTCCTCTGCACCCTCTCTAATCCAGGAAGCATCCTGGTGAATCTCATCTGCACCCTCTCTAATCCAGATGGCATCCTGCTGGATCTCCTCTGCACCCCCTCTAATCCAGACAGAATCCTGGTGAATCTCCTCTGCACCCTCTCTAATCCTGACAGCATCCTGGTGAATCTCGTCTGCACCATTTCTAATCCAGGAAACATCCTGGTGAATCTCCTCTGCACCCTCTCTAATCCAGGCCGCATCCTGGTGAATTTCCTCTGCACATTCTCTAATCCAGACAGCATCCTGGTGAATCTCCTCTGCACCCTCTCTAATCCAGACAGCATGCAGGTGAATCTCCTCTGCACCCTCTCTAATCCAGACAGCATTCTGGTGAATATCCTCTGCACCCTTTCTAATCTAGGAAACATCCTGGTGAATCTCCTCTGCACCCTCTCTAATCCAGACAGCATCCTGGTGAATCTCCTCTGCACCCTCTCTAATCCAGGAAACATCCTGGTGAATCTCCTCTGCACCCTCACTTATCCAGGCAGGAAGCTGGTGAATTTCCTCTGCACCCTCTCTAATCCAAACAGCATCCAGGTGAATCTCCTCTGCACGCTCTCTAATCCAGACAGCATCCTGGTGAATCTCCTCTGCACCCTTTCTAATATTGGAAACATCCTGGTCAATCTCCTCTGCACCATCTCTAATCCAGGCAGCATCCTGGTGAATCTCCTCTGCACCGTCTATAATCCAGACAGCATCCTGGTGAATCTCCTCTGCACCCTCTCTAATCCAGGTAACATCCTGTTGAATCTACTCTGCACTCTCTCTAATCCAGTCAGCATCCTGGTGAATCTCCTCTGAACCCTCTCTAATCCAGACAGTATCCTGGTGAATCTCCTTTGCACCTTTTCTAATCCAGGAAACATCCTGGTGAATCTCCTCTGCACCCTCTCTAATCCAGGCAGCATCCTGCTGAATCTCCTCTGCACCCTCTCTAATCCAGACAGCATCCTGGTGAATCTCCTCTACACCCTTTCTAATCCAGAAAACATCCTGGTGAATCTCCTCTGCACCTTCTCTAATCCAGGCAGCATCCTGCTGAATTTCCTACGCACCCTCTCTAATCCAGACAGCATCCTCGTGAATCTCCTCTGCACCCTCTCTAATGCAGACAGCATCCTGATGAATCTCCTCTGCACCCTTTTAATCCAGGAAACATCCTGGTGAATCTCCTCTGCACACTCTCTACTCCAGGCACCATCCCAGTGAATGTCCTCTGCACCAACTCTAATCCAGGCAGCACCCTGGTGAATCTCCTCTGCACCCTCTATATTCCGGATGGCATCCTGCTGGATCTCTTCTGCACCCCCTCTAATCCAGACGGCATTCTGGTGAATCTCCTCTGCACCCTTTCTAATCCAGGAAACATCCTGGTGAATTTCCTCTGCACCCTCTCTAATCCAGGCAGCATCCTAGTGAATTTCCTCTGCACCCTCTCTAATCCAGACCGCATCCTGGTGAATCTCCTCTGCACACTCTCTAACCCAGACAGCATACTGTTGAATCTCCTCTGCACCCCTTCTAATCCAGGAAACATCCTGGTGAATCTCCTCTGCACCCTCTCTAATACAGGCAGCATCCTGGTGAATCTCCTCTGCGCTCTCTCTAATCCAGACAGCACCCTGGTGAATCTCCTCTGAACCCTTTCTAATCCAGGAAACATCCTGGTGAATCTCCTCTGCACACTCTCTAATCCAGACAGAGTCCTGGTGCATCTCCTCTGCACCCTCTCTAATCCTGACAGCATCGTGGTGAATCTCCTCAGCACCATTTCTAAACCAGGAAACATCCTGGTGAATCTCCTCTGCACCCTCTCTAATCTAGGCCGCATCCTGGTGAGTTTCCTCTGCACCTTCTCTAAACCAGACAGCATCCTGGTGACTCTCCTCTGCACCCTCTCTAATCCAGGCAGCATCCTGGTGAATCTCCTGTGCACCCTCTCTAATCCAAACAGCATCCTGGTGAATCTCCTCTGCACCCTCTCTAATCCAGGAAAAATCCTGGTGAATTTCCTCTGCACCTTCTCTAATCCAGAGAGCATCCTGGTGAATCTGCTCTGCACACTCTCTAATCCAGGCAGCATCCTGGTGAATCTCCTTTGCACCCTTTCTAATCCAGGCAGCATCCTGGTGAATCTCCTCTGCACCCTCTCTAATCCAGACAGCATCCTGTTGAATCTCCTCTGCACCCGTTCTAATCCAGGAAACCTTGTGAATCTCCTCTGCACCCTCTCTAATCCAGGCAGCATCCTGGTTAATATCCTCTGCACCCTCTCTAATCCAGGAAACATCCTGGTGAATCTCCTCTGCACCCTCTCTAATCCAGGCAGCATCCTGGTGAATCTCCTCTGTAAACTTTCTAATCTAGGAAACATCCTGGTGAATCTCCTCTGCACCCTCTCTAATCCAGACAGCATCCTGGTGAATCTCCTCTGCACCCTCGCTAATCCAGGAAACATCTTGGTGAATCTCCTCTGCACCCTCTCTAATCCAGGCAGCAACCTTGTGAATTTCCTCTGCACCCTCTCTAATCCAGAGAGCATCCAGGTGAATCTCCTCTGTACTCTCTATAATCCAGATGGCGTCCTGCTGGATCTCCTCTGCACCCCCTCTAATCCAGATGGCATCCTGGTGAATCTGCTCTGCACCCTCTCTAATCCAGGCAGCATCCTGCTGGATCTCCTCTGCACCCTCTCTAATCGAGGCAGCATCCTTGTGAATCCCCTCTGCAACCTCATTAATCCAGGAAACATCCTGGTGAATCTCCTCTGCACCCTCTCTAATCCAGGCAGCATCCTGGTGAATTTCCTCTGCACCTTCTCTAATCTAGACAGCATCCTGGTGAATCTCCTCTGCACCCTCTCTAATCCTGGCAGCTTCCTGCTGGATCTCCTCTGCACCCTCTCTAATCCAGACGGCATCCTGTTGAATCTCCTCTGCACCCTTTCTAATCCAGGAAACATCCTGGTGAATCTCCTCTGCACCCTCTCTAATCCAGGCAGCATCCTGCTGGATCTCCTCTGCACCCCCTCTAATCCAGACAGAATCCTGGTGAATCTCCTCTGCACCCTCTCTAATCCTGACAGCATCCTGGTGAATCTCGTCTGCACCATTTCTAATCCAGGAAACATCCTGGTGAATCTCCTCTGCACCCTCTCTAATCCAGGCCGCATCCTGGTGAATTTCCTCTGCACATTCTCTAATCCAGACAGCATCCTGGTGAATCTCCTCTGCACCCTCTCTAATCCAGACAGCATGCAGGTGAATCTCCTCTGCACCCTCTCTAATCTAGACAGCATCCTGGTGAATATCCTCTGCACCCTTTCTAATCTAGGAAACATCCTGGTGAATCTCCTCTGCACCCTCTCTAATCCAGACAGCATCCTGGTGAATCTCCTCTGCACCCTCTCTAATCCAGGAAACATCCTGGTGAATCTCCTCTGCACCCTCTCTTATCCAGGCAGCAACCTGGTGAATTTCCTCTGCACCCTCTCTAATCCAGACAGCATCCAGGTGAATCTCCTCTGCACGCTATCTAATCCAGACAGCATCCTGGTGAATCTCCTCTGCACACTTTCTAATATTGGAAACATCCTGGTGAATCTCCTCTGCACCATCTCTAATCCAGGCAGCATCCTGGTGAATCTCCTCTGCACCCTCTATAATCCAGACAGCATCCTGGTGAATCTCCTCTGCACCCTCTCTAATCCAGGCAGCATCCTGCTGGATCTCCTCTGCACCCCCTCTAATCCAGACAGAATCCTGGTGAATCTCCTCTGCACCCTCTCTAATCCTGACAGCATCCTGGTGAATCTCGTCTGCACCATTTCTAATCCAGGAAACATCCTGGTGAATCTCCTCTGCACCCTCTCTAATCCAGGCCGCATCCTGGTGAATTTCCTCTGCACATTCTCTAATCCAGACAGCATCCTGGTGAATCTCCTCTGCACCCTCTCTAATCCAGACAGCATGCAGGTGAATCTCCTCTGCACCCTCTCTAATCTAGACAGCATCCTGGTGAATATCCTCTGCACCCTTTCTAATCTAGGAAACATCCTGGTGAATCTCCTCTGCACCCTCTCTAATCCAGACAGCATCCTGGTGAATCTCCTCTGCACCCTCTCTAATCCAGGAAACATCCTGGTGAATCTCCTCTGCACCCTCTCTTATCCAGGCAGCAACCTGGTGAATTTCCTCTGCACCCTCTCTAATCCAGACAGCATCCAGGTGAATCTCCTCTGCACGCTATCTAATCCAGACAGCATCCTGGTGAATCTCCTCTGCACACTTTCTAATATTGGAAACATCCTGGTGAATCTCCTCTGCACCATCTCTAATCCAGGCAGCATCCTGGTGAATCTCCTCTGCACCCTCTATAATCCAGACAGCATCCTGGTGAATCTCCTCTGCACCCTCTCTAATCCAGGTAACATCCTGTTGAATCTACTCTGCACTCTCTCTAATCCAGTCAGCATCCTGGTGAATCTCCTCTGCACCCTCTCTAATCCAGACAGTATCCTGGTGAATCTCCTTTGCACCCTTTCTAATCCAGGAAACATCCCGGTGAATCTGCTCTGCACCCTCTCTAATCCAGGCAGCATCCTGCTGAATCTCCTCTGCACCCTCTCTAATCCAGACAGCATCCTGGTGAATCTCCTCTGCACCCTTTCTAATCCAGAAAACATCCTAGTGAATCTCCTCTGCACCCTCTCTAATCCAGGCAGCATCCTGGTGAATCTCCTACGCACCCTCTCTAATCCAGACTGCATCCTCGTGAATCTCCTCTGCACACTCTCTAATGCAGACAGCATCCTGATGTATCTCCTCTGCACCCTTTTAATCCAGGAAACATCCTGGTGAATCTCCTCTGCACCCTCTCTAATCCAGGCCGCATCCTGGTGAGTTTCCTCAGCACCTTCTCTAAACCAGACAGCATCCTGGTGACTCTCCTCTGCACCCTCTCTAATCCAGGCATCATCCTGGTGAATCCCCTCTGCACCCTTTCTAATATAGGAAACATACTGGTGAATCTCCTCTGCACACTCTCTAATCCAGGCAGCATCCTGGTGAATCTGCTCTGCACCCTCTCTAATCCAGGCAGCATCCTGGTGAATCTCGTGTGCACCCTCTCTAATCCAGACAGCATCCTGGTGAATCTCCTCTGCACCCTTTCTAATCCAGGAAACATCCTGGTGAATCTCCTCTGCACCCTCTCTGATCAAGGTAACATCCTGTTGAATCTACTCTGCACTCTCTCTAATCAAGTCAGCATCCTGGTGAATCTCCTCTGCACCCTCTCTAATCCAGACAGTATCCTGGTGAATCTCCTTTGCACCCTTTCTAATCCAGAAAACATCCTGGTAAATCTCCTCTGCACCCTCTCTAATCCAGGCAGCATCCTGGTGAATCTCCTACGCACCCTCTCTAATCCAGACAGCATCCTCGTGAATCTCCTCTGCACCCTCTCTAATGCAGACAGCATCCTGATGAATCTCCTCTGCACCCTTTTAATCCAGGAAACATCTTGGTGAATCTCCTCTGCACCCTCTCTAATCCAGGCACCATCCCAGTGAATGTCCTCTGCACCCCCTCTAATCCAGGCAGCGCCCTGGTGAATCTCCTCTGCACCCTCTATATTCCGGAAAGCATCCTGCTGGATCTCTTCTGCACCCCCTCTAATCCAGACGGCATCCTGGTGAATCTCCTCTGCACCCTTTCTAATCCAGGAAACATCCTGGTGAATCTCCTCTGCACCCTCTCTAATCCAGGCAGCATCCTGGTGAATCTCCTCTGCACACTCTCTAACCCAGACAGCATACTGGTGAATCTCCTCTGCACCCCTTCTAATCCAGGAAACATCCTGGTGAATCTCCTCTGCACCCTCTCTAGTACAGGCAGCATCCTGGTGAATCTCCTCTGCGCACTCTCTTATCCAGACTGCATCCTGGTGAATCTCCTCTGCGCTCTTTCTAATCCAGACAGCACCCTGGTGAATCTCCTCTGAACCCTTTCTAATCCAGGAAACATCCTGGTGAATCTCCTCTGCACACTCTCTAATCCAGGCAGCTTCCTGCTGGATCTCCTCTGCACCCCCTCTAATCCAGACAGAGTCCTGGTGCATCTCCTCTGCACCCTCTCTAATCCTGACAGCATCCTGGTGAATCTCCTCAGCACCATTTCTAAACCAAGAAACATCCTGGTGAATCTCCTCTGCACCCTCTCTAATCCAGGCCGCATCCTGGTGAGTTTCCTCTGCACCTTCTCTAAACCAGACAGCATCCTGGTGAATCCCCTCTGCACCCTTTCTAATATAGGAAACATACTGGTGAATCTCCTCTGCACCCTCTCTAATCCAGGCAGCATCCTGGTGAATCTCGTGTGCACCCTCTCTAATCCAGACAGCATCCTGGTGAATCTCCTCTGCACCCTTTCTAATCCAGGAAACATCCTGGTGAATCTCCTCTGCACCCTCTCTAATCCAGACAGCATCCTGCTGAATCTCCTCTGCACCCTCTCTAATCCAGGAAACATCCTGGTGAATCTCCTCTGCACCCTCTCTAATCCAGGCAGCAACCTGGTGAATTTCCTCTGCACCCTCTCTAATCCAGACAGCATCCAGGTGAATCTCCTTTGCACCCTCTCTAATCCAGACAGCATCCTGGTGAATCTCCTCTGCACCCTTTCTAATATTGGAAACATCCTGGTGAATGTCCTCTGCACCATCTC
The DNA here is from genome assembly GCF_030028105.1 of Mobula birostris. Taxonomy (NCBI): domain Eukaryota; kingdom Metazoa; phylum Chordata; class Chondrichthyes; order Myliobatiformes; family Myliobatidae; genus Mobula; species Mobula birostris. The sequence continues at coordinate 55,603 of NW_027278706.1, read as the reverse complement.
TAATCCAGGCAGCATCCTGGTGAATCTCCTCTGCACCTTCTGTAATCCAGACAGCATCCTGGTGAATCTCCTCTGCACCCTCTCTAATCCAGGTAACATCCTGTTGAATCTACTCTGCACTCTCTCTAATCCAGTCAGCATCCTGGTGAATCTCCTCTGCACCCTCTCCAATCCAGACAGTATCCTGGTGAATCTCCTTTGCACCCTTTCTAATCCAGGAAACATCCTTGTGAATCTCCTCTGCACAGTCTCTAATCCAGGCAGCATCGTGGTGAATTTCCTCTGCACGTTCTCTAATCCAGACAGCATCCTGAGGAACCTGCTCTGCACCCTGTCTAATCCAGCAGCATCCTGGTGAATTTCCTCTGCACCCTCTCTAATCCAGGAAACATCCTGGTGACTCTCCTCTGCACCCTCTCTAATCCAGGCATCATCCTGGTGAATCCCCTCTGCACCCTTTCTAATATAGGAAACATACTGGTGAATCTCCTCTGCACACTCTCTAATCGAGGCAGCATCCTGGTGAATCTCCTCTGCACCCTCTCTAATCCAGGAAAAATCCTGGTGAATTTCCTCTGCACCTTCTCTAATCCAGACAGCATCCTGGTGAATCTGTTTTGCACCCTCTCTAATCCAGGCAGCATCCTGGTGAATCTCCTTTGCACACTTTCTAATCGAGGCAGCATCCTGGTGAATGTCCTCTGCACACTTTCTAATCTAGGAAACATCCTGGTGAATCTCCTCTGCACCCTCTCTAATCCAGACAGCATCCTGGTGAATCTCCTCTGCACCCTCTCTAATCCAGGAAACATCCTGGTGAATCTCCTCTGCACCCTCTCTAATCCAGGCAGCAACCTGGTGAATTTCCTCTGCACCCTCTCTAATCCAGACAGCATCCAGGTGAATCTCCTCTGCACGCTCTCTAATCCAGACAGCATCCTGGTGAATCTCCACTGCACCCTTTCTAATATTGGAAACATCCTGGTGAATCTCCTCTGCACCATCTCTAATCCAGGCAGCATCCTGGTGAATCTCCTCTGCACCCTTTATAATCCAGACAGCATCCTGGTGAATCTCCTTTGCACCCTTTCTAATCCAGGAAACATCCTGGTGAATCTCCTCTGCACCCTCTCTAATCCAGGCAGCATCCTGCTGAATCTCCTCTGCATCCTCTCTAATCCAGACAGCATCCTGGTGAATCTCCTCTGCACCCTTTCTAATCCAGAAAACATCCTGGTAAATCTCCTCTGCACCCTCTCTAATCCAGGCAGCATCCTGGTGAATCTCCTACGCACCCTCTCTAATCCAGACAGCATCCTCGTGAATCTCCTCTGCACCCTCTCTAATGCAGACAGCATCCTGATGAATCTCCTCTGCAGCCTTTTAATCCAGGAAACATCTTGGTGAATCTCCTCTGCACCCTCTCTAATCCAGGCACCATCCCAGTGAATGTCCTCTGCACCCCCTCTAATCCAGGCAGCGCCCTGGTGAATCTCCTCTGCACCATCTATATTCCGGAAAGCATCCTGCTGGATCTCTTCTGCACCCCCTCTAATCCAGACGGCATCCTGGTGAATCTCCTCTGCACCCTTTCTAATCCAGGAAACATCCTGGTGAATCTCCTCTGCACCCTCTCTAATCCAGGCAGCATCCTAGTGAATTTCCTCTGCACCCTCTCTAATCCAGACCGCATCCTGGTGAATCTCCTCTGCACACTCTCTAACCCAGACAGCATACTGGTGAATCTCCTCTGCACCCCTTCTAATCCAGGAAACATCCTGGTGAATCTCCTCTGCACCCTCTCTAATACAGGCAGCATCCTGGTGAATCTCCTCTGCGCACTCTCTTATCCAGACAGCATCCTGGTGAATCTCCTCTGCGCTCTTTCTAATCCAGACAGCACCCTGGTGAATCTCCTCTGAACCCTTTCTAATCCAGGAAACATCCTGGTGAATCTCCTCTGCACACTCTCTAATCCAGGCAGCTTCCTGCTGGATCTCCTCTGCACCCCCTCTAATCCAGACAGAGTCCTGGTGCATCTCCTCTGCACCCTCTCTAATCCTGACAGCATCCTGGTGAATCTCCTCAGCACCATTTCTAAACCAAGAAACATCCTGGTGAATCTCCTCTGCACCCTCTCTAATCCAGGCCGCATTCTGGTGAGTTTCCTCTGCACCTTCTCTAAACCAGACAGCATCCTGGTGACTCTCCTCTGCACCCTCTCTAATCCAGGCATCATCCTGGTGAATCCCCTCTGCACCCTTTCTAATATAGGAAACATACTGGTGAATCTCCTCTGCACCCTCTCTAATCCAGGCAGCATCCTGGTGAATCTCGTGTGCACCCTCTCTAATCCAGACAGCATCCTGGTGAATCTCCTCTGCACCCTCTCTAATCCAGGCAGCATCCTGGTGAATTTCCTCTGCACCTTCTCTAATCCAGACAGCATCCTGGTGAATTTCCTCTGCACCCTCTCTAATCCAGGAAACATACTGGTGAATCTCCTCTGCACCCTCTCTAATCCAGGCAGCATCCTGGTGAATTTCCTCTGCACATTCTCGAATCGAGACAGCATCCTGATGAATCTCCTCTGCACCCTCTCTAATCCAGACAGCATGCAGGTGAATCTCCTCTGCACCCTCTCTAATCCAGACAGCATCCTGGTGAATCTCCTCTGCACCCTTTCTAATCTAGGAAACATTCTGGTGAATCTCCTCTGCACCCTCTCTAATCCAGACAGCATCCTGGTGAATCTCGTCTGCACCCTCTCTAATCCAGGAAACATCCTGGTGAATCTCCTCTGCACCCTCTCTAATCCAGGCAGCAACCTGGTGAATTTCCTCTGCACCCTCTCTAATCCAGACAGCATCCAGGTGAATCTCCTCTGCACGCTCTCTAATCCAGACAGCATCCTGGTGAATCTCCACTGCACCCTTTCTAATATTGGAAACATCCTGGTGAATCTCCTCTGCACCATCTCTAATCCAGGCAGCATCCTGGTGAATCTCCTCTGCACCCTTTATAATCCAGACAGCATCCTGGTGAATCTCCTCTGCACCCTCTCTAATCAAGGTAACATCCTGTTGAATCTACTCTGCACTCTCTCTAATCCAGTCAGCATCCTGGTGAATCTCCTCTGCACCCTCTCTAATCCAGACAGTATCCTGGTGAATCTCCTTTGCACCCTTTCTAATCCAGGAAACATCCTGGTGAATCTCCTCTGCACCCTCTCTAATCCAGGCAGCATCCTGCTGAATCTCCTCTGCACCCTCTCTAATCCAGACAGCATCCTGGTGAATCTCCTCCGCACCCTTTCTAATCCAGAAAACATCCTGGTGAATCTCCTCTGCACCCTCTCTAATCCAGGCAGCATCCTGGTGAATCTCCTACGCACCCTCTCTAATCCAGACAGCATCCTCGTGAATCTCCTCTGCACCCTCTCTAATGCAGACAGCATCCTGATGAATCTCCTCTGCACCCTTTTAATCCAGGAAGCATCTTGGTGAATCTCCTCTGCACCCTCTCTAATCCAGGCACCATCCCAGTGAATGTCCTCTGCACCCCCTCTAATCCAGGCAGCACCCTGGTGAATCTCCTCTGCACCCTCTATATTCCGGATGGCATCCTGCTGGATCTCTTCTGCACCCCCTCTAATCCAGACGGCATCCTGGTGAATCTCCTCTGCACCCTTTCTAATCCAGGAAACATCCTGGTGAATCTCCTCTGCACCCTCTCTAATCCAGGCAGCATCCTAGTGAATTTCCTCTGCACCCTCTCTAATCCAGACCGCATCCTGGTGAATCTCCTCTGCACACTCTCTAACCCAGACAGCATACTGGTGAATCTCCTCTGCAACCCTTCTAATCCAGGAAACATCCTGGTGAATCTCCTCTGCACCCTCTCTAATACAGGCAGCATCCTGGTGAATCTCCTCTGCGCACTCTCTTATCCAGACAGCATCCTGGTGAATCTCCTCTGCGCTCTCTCTAATCCAGACAGCACCCTGGTGAATCTCCTCTGAACCCTTTCTAATCCAGGAAACATCCTGGTGAATCTCCTCTGCACACTCTCTAATCCAGGCAGCTTCCTGCTGGATCTCCTCTGCACCCCCTCTAATCCAGACAGAGTCCTGGTGCATCTCCTCTGCACCCTCTCTAATCCTGACAGCATCCTGGTGAATCTCCTCAGCACCATTTCTAAACCAAGGAACATCCTGGTGAATCTCCTCTGCACCCTCTCTAATCCAGGCCGCATCCTGGTGAGTTTCCTCTGCACCTTCTCTAAACCAGACAGCATCCTGGTGACTCTCCTCTGCACCCTCTCTAATCCAGGCATCATCCTGGTGAATCCCCTCTGCACCCTTTCTAATTTCGGAAACATACTGGTGAATCTCCTCTGCACCCTCTCTAATCTAGGCAGCATCCTGGTGAATCTCCTGTGCACCCTCTCTAATCCAGACAGCATCCTGGTGAATCTCCTCTGCACCCTCTCTAATCCAGGAAAAATCCTGGTGAATTTCCTCTGCACCTTCTCTAATCCAGACAGCATCCTGGTGAATCTGCTCTGCACCCTCTCTAATCCAGGCAGCATCCTGGTGAATCTCCTTTGCACCCTTTCTAATCCAGGCAGCATCCTGGTGAATCTCCTCTGCACCCTCTCTAATTCAGACAGCATCCTGGTGAATCTCCTCTGCACCCTTTCTAATCCAGGAAACACCCTGGTGAATCTCCTCTGCACCCTCTCTAATCCAGGCAGCATCCTGGTGAATATCCTCTGCACCCTCTCTAATCCAGGAAACATCCTGGTGAATCTCCTCTGCACCCTCTCTAATCCAGGCAGCATCCTGGTGAATTTACTCTGCACATTCTCGAATCGAGACAGCATCCTGATGAATCTCCTCTGCACCCTCTCTAATCCAGATGGCAACCTGCTGGATCTCCTCTGCACCCTCTCTAATCCAGGCAGCATCCTGGTGAATCTCCTCTGTACCCTTTCCAATCTAGGAAACATCCTGGTGAATCTCCTCTGCACCCTTTCTAATCCAGACAGCATCCTGGTGAATCTCGTCTGCAGCCTCGCTAATCCAGGAAACATCCTGGTGAATCTCCTCTGCACCCTCTCTAATCCAGGCAGCAACCTTGTGAATTTCCTCTGCACCCTCTCTAATCCAGAGAGCATCCAGGTGAATCTCCTCTGTGCTCTCTATAATCCAGATGGCATCCTGCTGGATCTCCTCTGCACCCCCTCTAATCCAGATGGCATCCTGGTGAAACTCCTCTGCACCCTCTCTAATCGAGGCAGCATCCTGGTGAATCCCCTCTGCACCCTCTTTAATCCAGGAAACATCTTGGTGAATCTCCTCTGCACCCTCTCTAATCCAGGCAGCATCCTGGTGAATTTCCTCTGCACCTTCTCTAATCTAGACAGCATCCTGGTGAATCTCCTCTGCACCCTCTCTAATCCTGGCAGCTTCCTGCTGGATCTCCTCTGCACCCTCTCTAATCCAGGCATCATCCTGGTGAATCTCCTCTGCACCCTCTCTAATCCAGGCAGCATCCTGGTGAATCTCATCTGCACCCTCTCTAATCCAGATGGCATCCTGCTGGATCTCCTCTGCACCCCCTCTAATCCAGACGGCATCCTGTTGAATCTCCTCTGCACCCTTTCTAATCCAGGAAACATCCTGGTGAATCGCCTCTGCACCTTCTCTAATCCAGGCAGCATCCTGCTGGATCTCCTCTGCACCCCATCTAACCCAGACAGAATCCTGGTGAATCTCCTCTGCACCCTCTCTAATCCTGACAGCATCCTGGTGAATCTCGTCTGCACCATTTCTAATCCAGGAAACATCCTGGTGAATCTCCTCTGCACCCTCTCTAATCCAGGCCGCATCCTGGTGAAATTCCTCTGCACATTCTCTAATCCAGATAGCATCCTGGTGAATCTCCTCTGTACCCAGTCTAATCCAGATAGTATGCAGGTGAATCTCCTCTGCACCCTCTCTAATCCAGACAGCATCCTGGTGAATATCCTCTGCACCCTTTCTAATCTAGGAAACATCCTGGTGAATCTCCTCTGCACCCTCTCTAATCCAGACAGCATCCTGGTGAATCTCCTCTGCACCCTCTCTAATCCAGGAAACATCCTGGTGAATCTCCTCTGCACCCTCTCTAATCCAGGCAGCAACCTGGTGAATTTCCTCTGCACCCTCTCTAATCCAGACAGCATCCAGGTGAATCTCCTTTGCACCCTTTCTAATATTGGAAACATCCTGGTGAATCTCCTCTGCACCATCTCTAATCCAGGCAGCATCCTGGTGAATCTCCTCTGCACCCTTTCTAATATTGGAAACATCCTGGTGAATCTCCTCTGCACCATCTCTAATCCAGGCAGCATCCTGGTGAATCTCCTCTGCACCCTCTATAATCCAGACAGCATCCTGGTGAATCTCCTCTGCACCCTCTCTAATCCAGGTAACATCCTGTTGAATCTACTCTGCACTCTCTCTAATCCAGTCAGCATCCTGTTGAATCTCCTCTGCACCCTCTCCAATCCAGACAGTATCCTGGTGAATCTCCTTTGCACCCTTTCTAATCCAGGAAACATCCTTGTGAATCTCCTCTGCACAGTCTCTAATCCAGGCAGCATCCTGGTGAATTTCCTCTGCACGTTCTCTAATCCAGACAGCATCCTGGGGAACCTGCTCTGCACCCTGTCTAATCCAGCAGCATCCTGGTGAATTTCCTCTGCACCCTCTCTAATCCAGGAAACATCCTGGTGAATCTCCTCTGCACCCTCTCTAATCCAGGCAGCATCCTGGTGAATTTCCTCTGCACCTTCTCTCATCTAGACAGCATCCTGGTGAATCTCCTCTGCACCCTCTCTAATCCAGGCTGCATCCTTGTGAATCTCCTCTGCACCCTCTCTAATCCAGACAGCATCCTGGTGAATCTCCTCTGCACCCTCTCTAATCCAGATGGCATCCTGCTGGATCTCCTCTGCAACCCCTCTAATCCAGAAGGTATCCTGGTGAATCTCCTCTGCACCCTTTCTAATCCAGGAAACATCCTGGTGAATCTCCTCTGCAGCCGCTCTAATCCAGGCAGCATCCTGGTGAATTTCCTCTGCACCCTCTCTAATCCAGACAGCATCCTGGAGAATCTCCTCTACACCCTCTCTAATCCAGACAGCATACTGGTGAATCTCCTCTGCACCCTTTCTAATCCAGGAAACATCCTGGTGAATCTCCTCTGCACACTTTCTAATCCAGGAAACATCCTGGTCAATCTCCTCTGCACCCTCGCTAATCTAGGCCGCATCCTGGTGAATTTCCTCTGCACCTTCTCTAACCCAGACAGTATCCTTGTGAATCTCCTGTGCACCCTCTCTAATCCAGACAGCATCCAGGTGAATCTCCTTCTGCACCCTCTCTAATCCAGACAGCATCCTGGTGAATCTCCTCTGCACCCTTTCTAATCTTGGAAACATCCTGGTGAATCTCCTCTGCACCCTCTCTAATCCAGACAGCATCCTGGTGAATCTCCTCTGCACCCTCTATAATCCAGACAGCATCCTGGTGAATCTCCTCTGCACCCTCTCTAATCCAGGTAACATCCTGTTGAATCTACTCTGCACTCTCTCTAATCCAGTCAGCATCCTGGTGAATCTCCTCTGCACCCTCTCTAATCCAGACAGTATCCTGGTGAATCTCCTTTGCACCCTTTCTAATCCAGGAAACATCCCGGTGAATCTGCTCTGCACCCTCTCTAATCCAGGCAGCATCCTGCTGAATCTCCTCTGCACCCTCTCTAATCCAGACAGCATCCTGGTGAATCTCCTCTGCACCCTTTCTAATCCAGAAAACATCCTGGTGAATCTCCTCTGCACCCTCTCTAATCCAGGCAGCATCCTGGTGAATCTCCTACGCACCCTCTCTAATCCAGACTGCATCCTCGCGAATCTCCTCTGCACCCTCTCTAATGCAGACAGCATCCTGATGAATCTCCTCTGCACCCTTTTAATCCAGGAAACATCCTGGTGAATCTCCTCTGCACCCTCTCTAATCCAGGCCGCATCCTGGTGAGTTTCCTCAGCACCTTCTCTAAACCAGACAGCATCCTGGTGACTCTCCTCTGCACCCTCTCTAATCCAGGCATCATCCTGGTGAATCCCCTCTGCACCCTTTCTAAAATAGGAAACATACTGGTGAATCTCCTCTGCACCCTCTCTAATCCAGGCAGCATCCTGGTGAATCTCCTCTGCACCCTCTCTAATCCAGGAAAAATCCTGGTGTATTTCCTCTGCACCCTCTCTAATCCAGGCAGCATCCTGGTGAATCTCCTTTGCACACTTTCTAATCGAGGCAGCATCCTGGTGAATGTCCTCTGCACACTTTCTAATCTAGGAAACATCCTGGTGAATCTCCTCTGCACCCTCTCTAATCCAGACAGCATCCTGGTGAATCTCCTCTGCACCCTCTCTAATCCAGGAAACATCCTGGTGAATCTCCTCTGCACCCTCTCTAATCCAGGCAGCAACCTGGTGAATTTCCTCTGCACCCTCTCTAATCCAGACAGCATCCAGGTGAATCTCCTCTGCACGCTCTCTAATCCAGACAGCATCCTGGTGAATCTCCACTGCACCCTTTCTAATATTGGAAACATCCTGGTGAATCTCCTCTGCACCATCTCTAATCCAGGCAGCATCCTGGTGAATCTCCTCTGCACCCTCTCTAATCAAGGTAACATCCTGTTGAATCTACTCTGCACTCTCTCTAATCAAGTCAGCATCCTGGTGAATCTCCTCTGCACCCTCTCTAATCCAGACAGTATCCTGGTGAATCTCCTCTGCACCCTTTCTAATCCAGAAAACATCCTGGTGAATCTCCTCTGCACCCTCTCTAATCCAGGCAGCATCCTGGTGAATCTCCTACGCACCCTCTCTAATTCAGACAGCATCCTCGTGAATCTCCTCTGCACCCTCTCTAATGCAGACAGCATCCTGATGAATCTCCTCTGCACCCTTTTAATCCAGGAAACATCTTGGTGAATCTCCTCTGCACCCTCTCTAATCCAGGCACCATCCCAGTGAATGTCCTCTGCACCCCCTCTAATCCAGGCAGCGCCCTGGTGAATCTCCTCTGCACCCTCTATATTCCGGAAAGCATCCTGCTGGATCTCTTCTGCACCCCCTCTAATCCAGACGGCATCCTGGTGAATCTCCTCTGCACCCTTTCTAATCCAGGAAACATCCTGGTGAATCTCCTCTGCACCCTCTCTAATCCAGGCAGCATCCTGGTGAATCTCCTCTGCACACTCTCTAACCCAGACAGCATACTGGTGAATCTCCTCTGCACCCCTTCTAATCCAGGAAACATCCTGGTGAATCTCCTCTGCACCCTCTCTAGTACAGGCAGCATCCTGGTGAATCTCCTCTGCGCACTCTCTTATCCAGACTGCATCCTGGTGAATCTCCTCTGCGCTCTTTCTAATCCAGACAGCACCCTGGTGAATCTCCTCTGAACCCTTTCTAATCCAGGAAACATCCTGGTGAATCTCCTCTGCACACTCTCTAATCCAGGCAGCTTCCTGCTGGATCTCCTCTGCACCCCCTCTAATCCAGACAGAGTCCTGGTGCATCTCCTCTGCACCCTCTCTAATCCTGACAGCATCCTGGTGAATCTCCTCAGCACCATTTCTAAACCAAGAAACATCCTGGTGAATCTCCTCTGCACCCTCTCTAATCCAGGCCGCATCCTGGTGAGTTTCCTCTGCACCTTCTCTAAACCAGACAGCATCCTGGTGACTCTCCTCTGCACCCTCTCTAATCCAGGCATCATCCTGGTGAATCCCCTCTGCACCCTTTCTAATATAGGAAACATACTGGTGAATCTCCTCTGCACCCTCTCTAATCCAGGCAGCATGCTGGTGAATCTCGTGTGCACCCTCTCTAATCCAGACAGCATCCTGGTGAATCTCCTCTGCACCCTTTCTAATCCAGGAAACATCCTGGTGAATCTCCTCTGCACCCTCTCTAATCCAGACAGCATCCTGCTGAATCTCCTCTGCACCCTCTCTAATCCAGGAAACATCCTGGTGAATCTCCTCTGCACCCTCTCTAATCCAGGCAGCAACCTGGTGAATTTCCTCTGCACCCTCTCTAATCCAGACAGCATCCAGGTGAATCTCCTTTGCACCCTCTCTAATCCAGACAGCATCCTGGTGAATCTCCTCTGCGCACTCTCTTATCCAGACAGCATCCTGGTGAATCTCTTCTGCGCTCTTTCTAATCCAGACAGCACCCTGGTGAATCTCCTCTGAACCCTTTCTAATCCAGGAAACATCCTGGTGAATCTCCTCTGCACACTCTCTAATCCAGGCAGCTTCCTGCTGGATCTCCTCTGCACCCCCTCTAATCCAGACAGAGTCCTGGTGCATCTCCTCTGCACCCTCTCTAATCCTGACAGCATCCTGGTGAATCTCCTCAGCACCATTTCTAAACCAAGAAACTTCCTGGTGAATCTCCTCTGCACCCTCTCTAATCCAGGCCGCATCCTGGTGAGTTTCCTCTGCACCTTCTCTAAACCAGACAGCATCCTGGTGACTCTCCTCTGCACCCTCTCTAATCCAGGCATCATCCTGGTGAATCCCCTCTGCACCCTTTCTAATATGGGAAACATACTGGTGAATCTCCTCTGCACCCTGTCTAATCCAGGCAGCATCCTGGTGAATCTCGTGTGCACCCTCTCTAATCCAGACAGCATCCTGGTGAATCTCCTCTGCACCCTTTCTAATCCAGGAAACATCCTGGTGAATCTCCTCTGCACCCTCTCTAATCCAGACAGCATCCTGGTGAATCTCCTCTGCACCCTCTCTAATCCAGGAAACATCCTGGTGAATCTCCTCTGCACCCTCTCTAATCCAGGCAGCAACCTGGTGAATTTCCTCTGCACCCTCTCTAATCCAGACAGCATCCAGGTGAATCTCCTTTGCACCCTCTCTAATCCAGACAGCATCCTGGTGAATCTCCTCTGCACCCTTTCTAATATTGGAAACATCCTGGTGAATCTCCTCTGCACCATCTCTAATCCAGGCAGCATCCTGGTGAATCTCCTCTGCACCTTCTGTAATCCAGACAGCATCCTGGTGAATCTCCTCTGCACCCTCTCTAATCCAGGTAACATCCTGTTGAATCTACTCTGCACTCTCTCTAATCCAGTCAGCATCCTGTTGAATCTCCTCTGCACCCTCTCCAATCCAGACAGTATCCTGGTGAATCTCCTTTGCACCCTTTCTAATCCAGGAAACATCCTTGTGAATCTCCTCTGCACAGTCTCTAATCCAGGCAGCATCCTGGTGAATTTCCTCTGCACGTTCTCTAATCCAGACAGCATCCTGGGGAACCTGCTCTGCACCCTGTCTAATCCAGCAGCATCCTGGTGAATTTCCTCTGCACCCTCTCTAATCCAGGAAACATCCTGGTGAATCTCCTCTGCACCCTCTCTAATCCAGGCAGCATCCTGGTGAATTTCCTCTGCACCTTCTCTCATTTAGACAGCATCCTGGTGAATCTCCTCTGCACCCTCTCTAATCCAGGCTGCATCCTTGTGAATCTCCTCTGCACCCTCTCTGATCCAGACAGCATCCTGGTGAATCTCCTCTGCACCCTCTCTAATCCAGATGGCATCCTGCTGGATCTCCTCTGCAACCCCTCTAATCCAGAAGGTATCCTGGTGAATCTCCTCTGCACCCTTTCTAATCCAGGAAACATCCTGGTGAATCTCCTCTGCAGCCGCTCTAATCCAGGCAGCATCCTGGAGAATCTCCTCTACACCCTCTCTAATCCAGACAGCATACTGGTGAATCTCCTCTGCACCCTTTCTAATCCAGGAAACATCCTGTTGAATCTCCTCTGCACCCTCTCTTATCCAGACAGCATCCTGGTGAATCTCCTCTGCGCTCTCTCTAATCCAGACAGCACCCTGGTGAATCTCCTCTGCACACTTTCTAATCCAGGAAACATCCTGGTCAATCTCCTCTGCACCCTCGCTAATCCAGGCCGCATCCTGGTGAATTTCCTCTGCACCTTCTCTAACCCAGACAGTATCCTTGTGAATCTCCTCTGCACCCTCTCTAATCCAGACAGCATCCAGGTGAATCTCCTTCTGCACCCTCTCTAATCCATACAGCATCCTGGTGAATCTCCTCTGCACCCTTTCTAATCTAGGAAACATCCTGGTGAATCTCCTCTGCACCCTCTCTAATCCAGACAGCATCCTGGTGAATCTCCTCTGCACCCTCTATAATCCAGACAGCATCCTGGTGAATCTCCTCTGCACCCTCTCTAATCCAGGTAACATCCTGTTGAATCTACTCTGCACTCTCTCTAATCCAGTCAGCATCCTGGTGAATCTCCTCTGCACCCTCTCTAATCCAGACAGTATCCTGGTGAATCTCCTTTGCACCCTTTCTAATCCAGGAAACATCCCGGTGAATCTGCTCTGCACCCTCTCTAATCCAGGCAGCATCCTGCTGAATCTCCTCTGCACCCTCTCTAATCCAGACAGCATCCTGGTGAATCTCCTCTGCACCCTTTCTAATCCAGAAAACATCCTGGTGAATCTCCTCTGCACCCTCTCTAATCCAGGCAGCATCCTGGTGAATCTCCTACGCACCCTCTCTAATCCAGACTGCATCCTCGTGAATCTCCTCTGCACCCTCTCTAATGCAGACAGCATCCTGATGAATCTCCTCTGCACCCTTTTAATCCAGGAAACATCCTGGTGAATCTCCTCTGCACCCTCTCTAATCCAGGCCGCATCCTGGTGAGTTTCCTCAGCACCTTCTCTAAACCAGACAGCATCCTGGTGACTCTCCTCTGCACCCTCTCTAATCCAGGCATCATCCTGGTGAATCCCCTCTGCACCCTTTCTAATATAGGAAACATACTGGTGAATCTCCTCTGCACCCTCTCTAATCCAGGCAGCATCCTGGTGAATCTCCTCTGCACCCTCTCTAATCCAGGAAAAATCCTGGTGAATTTCCTCTGCACCTTCCCTAATCCAGACAGCATCCTGGTGAATCTGCTCTGCACCCTCTCTAATCCAGGCAGCATCCTGGTGAATCTCCTTTGCACACTTTCTAATCGAGGCAGCATCCTGGTGAATGTCCTCTGCACACTTTCTAATCTAGGAAACATCCTGGTGAATCTCCTCTGCACCCTCTCTAATCCAGACAGCATCCTGGTGAATCTCCTCTGCACCCTCTCTAATCCAGGAAACATCCTGGTGAATCTCCTCTGCACCCTCTCTAATCCAGGCAGCAACCTGGTGAATTTCCTCTGCACCCTCTCTAATCCAGACAGCATCCAGGTGAATCTCCTCTGCACGCTCTCTAATCCAGACAGCATCCTGGTGAATCTCCACTGCACCCTTTCTAATATTGGAAACATCCTGGTGAATCTCCTCTGCACCATCTCTAATCCAGGCAGCATCCTGGTGAATCTCCTCTGCACCCTTTATAATCCAGTCAGCATCCTGGTGAATCTCCTCTGCACCCTCTCTAATCAAGGTAACATCCTGTTGAATCTACTCTGCACTCTCTCTAATCAAGTCAGCATCCTGGTGAATCTCCTCTGCACCCTCTCTAATCCAGACAGTATCCTGGTGAATCTCCTTTGCACCCTTTCTAATCCAGAAAACATCCTGGTAAATCTCCTCTGCACCCTCTCTAATCCAGGCAGCATCCTGGTGAATCTCCTACGCACCCTCTCTAATCCAGACAGCATCCTCGTGAATCTCCTCTGCACCCTCTCTAATGCAGACAGCATCCTGATGAATCTCCTCTGCACCCTTTTAATCCAGGAAACATCTTGGTGAATCTCCTCTGCACCCTCTCTAATCCAGGCAACATCCCAGTGAATGTCCTCTGCACCCCCTCTAATCCAGGCAGCGCCCTGGTGAATCTCCTCTGCACCCTCTATATTCCGGAAAGCATCCTGCTGGATCTCTTCTGCACCCCCTCTAATCCAGACGGCATCCTGGTGAATCTCCTCTGCACCCTTTCTAATCCAGGAAACATCCTGGTGAATCTCCTCTGCACCCTCTCTAATCCAGGCAGCATCCTGGTGAATCTCCTCTGCACACTCTCTAACCCAGACAGCATACTGGTGAATCTCCTCTGCACCCCTTCTAATCCAGGAAACATCCTGGTGAATCTCCTCTGCACCCGCTCTAGTACAGGCAGCATCCTGGTGAATCTCCTCTGCGCACTCTCTTATCCAGACTGCATCCTGGTGAATCTCCTCTGCGCTCTTTCTAATCCAGACAGCACCCTGGTGAATCTCCTCTGAACCCTTTCTAGTCCAGGAAACATCCTGGTGAATCTCCTCTGCACACTCTCTAATCCAGGCAGCTTCCTGCTGGATCTCCTCTGCACCCCCTCTAATCCAGACAGAGTCCTGGTGCATCTCCTCTGCACCCTCTCTAATCCTGACAGCATCCTGGTGAATCTCCTCAGCACCATTTCTAAACCAAGAAACATCCTGGTGAATCTCCTCTGCACCCTCTCTAATCCAGGCCGCATCCTGGTGAGTTTCCTCTGCACCTTCTCTAAACCAGACAGCATCCTGGTGAATCCCCTCTGCACCCTTTCTAATATAGGAAACATACTGGTGAATCTCCTCTGCACCCTCTCTAATCCAGGCAGCATCCTGGTGAATCTCGTGTGCACCCTCTCTAATCCAGACAGCATCCTGGTGAATCTCCTCTGCACCCTTTTAATCCAGGAAACATCCTGGTGAATCTCCTCTGCACCCTCTCTAATCCAGGCCGCATCCTGGTGAGTTTCCTCAGCACCTTCTCTAAACCAGACAGCATCCTGGTGACTCTCCTCTGCACCCTCTCTAATCCAGGCATCATCCTGGTGAATCCCCTCTGCACCCTTTCTAATATAGGAAACATACTGGTGAATCTCCTCTGCACCCTCTCTAATCCAGGCAGCATCCTGGTGAATCTCCTCTGCACCCTCTCTAATCCAGGAAAAATCCTGGTGAATTTCCTCTGCACCTTCTCTAATCCAGACAGCATCCTGGTGAATCTGCTCTGCACCCTCTCTAATCCAGGCAGCATCCTGGTGAATCTCCTTTGCACACTTTCTAATCGAGGCAGCATCCTGGTGAATGTCCTCTGCACACTTTCTAATCTAGGAAACATCCTGGTGAATCTCCTCTGCACCCTCTCTAATCCAGACAGCATCCTGGTGAATCTCCTCTGCACCCTCTCTAATCCAGGAAACATCCTGGTGAATCTCCTCTGCACCCTCTCTAATCCAGGCAGCAACCTGGTGAATTTCCTCTGCACCCTCTCTAATCCAGACAGCATCCAGGTGAATCTCCTCTGCACGCTCTCTAATCCAGACAGCATCCTGGTGAATCTCCACTGCACCCTTTCTAATATTGGAAACATCCTGGTGAATCTCCTCTGCACCATCTCTAATCCAGGCAGCATCCTGGTGAATCTCCTCTGCACCCTTTATAATCCAGACAGCATCCTGGTGAATCTCCTCTGCACCCTCTCTAATCAAGGTAACATCCTGTTGAATCTACTCTGCACTCTCTCTAATCAAGTCAGCATCCTGGTGAATCTCCTCTGCACCCTCTCTAATCCAGACAGTATCCTGGTGAATCTCCTTTGCACCCTTTCTAATCCAGAAAACATCCTGGTAAATCTCCTCTGCACCCTCTCTAATCCAGGCAGCATCCTGGTGAATCTCCTACGCACCCTCTCTAATCCAGACAGCATCCTCGTGAATCTCCTCTGCACCCTCTCTAATGCAGACAGCATCCTGATGAATCTCCTCTGCACCCTTTTAATCCAGGAAACATCTTGGTGAATCTCCACTGCACCCTCTCTAATCCAGGCACCATCCCAGTGAATGTCCTCTGCACCCCCTCTAATCCAGGCAGCGCCCTGGTGAATCTCCTCTGCACCCTCTATATTCCGGAAAGCATCCTGCTGGATCTCTTCTGCACCCCCTCTAATCCAGACGGCATCCTGGTGAATCTCCTCTGCACCCTTTCTAATCCAGGAAACATCCTGGTGAATCTCCTCTGCACCCTCTCTAATCCAGGCAGCATCCTGGTGAATCTCCTCTGCACACTCTCTAACCCAGACAGCATACTGGTGAATCTCCTCTGCACCCCTTCTAATCCAGGAAACATCCTGGTGAATCTCCTCTGCACCCTCTCTAGTACAGGCAGCATCCTGGTGAATCTCCTCTGCGCACTCTCTTATCCAGACTGCATCCTGGTGAATCTCCTCTGCGCTCTTTCTAATCCAGACAGCACCCTGGTGAATCTCCTCTGAACCCTTTCTAATCCAGGAAACATCCTGGTGAATCTCCTCTGCACACTCTCTAATCCAGGCAGCTTCCTGCTGGATCTCCTCTGCACCCCCTCTAATCCAGACAGAGTCCTGGTGCATCTCCTCTGCACCCTCTCTAATCCTGACAGCATCCTGGTGAATCTCCTCAGCACCATTTCTAAACCAAGAAACATCCTGGTGAATCTCCTCTGCACCCTCTCTAATCCAGGCCGCATCCTGGTGAGTTTCCTCTGCACCTTCTCTAAACCAGACAGCATCCTGGTGAATCCCCTCTGCACCCTTTCTAATATAGGAAACATACTGGTGAATCTCCTCTGCACCCTCTCTAATCCAGGCAGCATCCTGGTGAATCTCGTGTGCACCCTCTCTAATCCAGACAGCATCCTGGTGAATCTCCTCTGCACCCTTTCTAATCCAGGAAACATCCTGGTGAATCTCCTCTGCACCCTCTCTAATCCAGACAGCATCCTGCTGAATCTCCTCTGCACCCTCTCTAATCCAGGAAACATCCTGGTGAATCTCCTCTGCACCCTCTCTAATCCAGGCAGCAACCTGGTGAATTTCCTCTGCACCCTCTCTAATCCAGACAGCATCCAGGTGAATCTCCTTTGCACCCTCTCTAATCCAGACAGCATCCTGGTGAATCTCCTCTGCACCCTTTCTAATATTGGAAACATCCTGGTGAATGTCCTCTGCACCATCTCTAATCCAGGCAGCATCCTGGTGAATCTCCTCTGCACCTTCTGTAATCCAGACAGCATCCTGGTGAATCTCCTCTGCACCCTCTCTAATCCAGGTAACATCCTGTTGAATCTACTCTGCACTCTCTCTAATCCAGTCAGCATCCTGGTGAATCTCCTCTGCACCCTCTCCAATCCAGACAGTATCCTGGTGAATCTCCTTTGCACCCTTTCTAATCCAGGAAACATCCTTGTGAATCTCCTCTGCACAGTCTCTAATCCAGGCAGCATCCTGGTGAATTTCCTCTGCACGTTCTCTAATCCAGACAGCATCCTGGGGAACCTGCTCTGCACCCTGTCTAATCCAGCAGCATCCTGGTGAATTTCCTCTGCACCCTCTCTAATCCAGGAAACATCCTGGTGAATCTCCTCTGCACCCTCTCTAATCCAGGCAGCATCCTGGTGAATTTCCTCTGCACCTTTTCTCATCTAGACAGCATCCTGGTGAATCTCCTCTGCACCCTCTCTAATCCAGGCTGCATCCTTGTGAATCTCCTCTGCACCCTCTCTAATCCAGACAGCATCCATCCTGGTGAATCTCCTCTGCACCCTCTCTAATCCAAATGGCATCCTGCTGGATCTCCTCTGCAACCCCTCTAAATCCAGAAGGTATCCTGGTGAATCTCCTCTGCACCCTCTCTAATCCAGGCAGCATCCTGGTGAATCTCCTCTGCACACTCTCTAACCCAGACAGCATACTGGTGAATCTCCTCTGCACCCCTTCTAATCCAGGAAACATCCTGGTGAATCTCCTCTGCGCACTCTCTTATCCAGACAGCATCCTGGTGAATCTCCTCTGCGCTCTTTCTAATCCAGACAGCACCCTGGTGAATCTCCTCTGAGCCCTTTCTAATCCAGGGAAACATCCTGGTGAATCTCCTCTGCACACTCTCTAATCCAGGCAGCTTCCTGCTGGATCTCCTCTGCACCCCCTCTAATCCAGACAGAGTCCTGGTGCATCTCCTCTGCACCCTCTCTAATCCTGACAGCATCCTGGTGAATCTCCTCAGCACCATTTCTAAACCAAGAAAACATCCTGGTGAATCTCCTCTGCACCCTCTCTAATCCAGGCCGCATCCTGGTGAGTTTCCTCTGCACCTTCTCTAAACCAGACAGCATCCTGGTGACTCTCCTCTGCACCCTCTCTAATCCAGGCATCATCCTGGTGAATCCCCTCTGCACCCTATCTAATATGGGAAACATACTGGTGAATCTCCTCTGCACCCTCTCTAATCCAGGCAGCATCCTGGTGAATCTCGTGTGCACCCTCTCTAATCCAGACAGCATCCTGGTGAATCTCCTCTGCACCCTTTCTAATCCAGGAAACATCCTGGTGAATCTCCTCTGCACCTTCTCTAATCCAGACAGCATCCTGGTGAATCTCCTCTGCACCCTCTCTAATCCAGGAAACATCCTGGTGAATCTCCTCTGCACCCTCTCTAATCCAGGCAGCAACCTGGTGAATTTCCTCTGCACCCTCTCTAATCCAGACAGCATCCAGGTGAATCTCCTTTGCACCCTCTCTAATCCAGACAGCATCCTGGTGAATCTCCTCTGCACCCTTTCTAATATTGGAAACATCCTGGTGAATCTCCTCTGCACCATCTCTAATCCAGGCAGCATCCTGGTGAATCTCCTCTGCACCTTGTGTAATCCAGACAGCATCCTGGTGAATCTCCTCTGCACCCTCTCTAATCCAGGTAACATCCTGTTGAATCTACTCTGCACTCTCTCTAATCCAGTCAGCATTCTGGTGAATCTCCTCTGCACCCTCTCCAATCCAGACAGTATCCTGGTGAATCTCCTTTGCACCCTTTCTAATCCAGGAAACATCCTTGTGAATTTCCTCTGCACAGTCTCTAATCCAGGCAGCATCCTGGTGAATTTCCTCTGCACGTTCTCTAATCCAGACAGCATCCTGGGGAACCTGCTCTGCACCCTGTCTAATCCAGCAGCATCCTGGTGAATTTCCTCTGCACCCTCTCTAATCCAGGAAACATCCTGGTGAATCTCCTCTGCACCCTCTCTAATCCAGGCAGCATCCTGGTGGAATTTCCTCTGCACCTTCTCTCATCTAGACAGCATCCTGGTGAATCTCCTCTGCACCCTCTCTAATCCAGGCTGCATCCTTGTGAATCTCCTCTGCACCCTCTCTAATCCAGACAGCATCCTGGTGAATCTCCTCTGCACCCTCTCTAATCCAGATGGCATCCTGCTGGATCTCCTCCTGCAACCCCTCTAATCCAGAAGGTATCCTGGTGAATCTCCTCTGCACCCTTTCTAATCCAGGAAACATCCTGGTGAATCTCCTCTGCAGCCGCTCTAATCCAGGCAGCATCCTGGTGAATTTCCTCTGCACCCTCTCTAATCCAGACAGCATCCTGGAGAATCTCCTCTACACCCTCTCTAATCCAGACAGCATACTGGTGAATCTCCTCTGCACCCTTTCTAATCCAGGAAACATCCTGGTGAATCTCCTCTGCACCCTCTCTAATCCAGGCAGCATCCTGTTGAATCTCCTCTGCACCCTCTCTTATCCAGACAGCATCCTGGTGAATCTCCTCTGCGCTCTCTCTAATCCAGACAGCACCCTGGTGAATCTCCTCTGCACACTTTCTAATCCAGGAAACATCCTGGTCAATCTCCTCTGCACCCTCGCTAATCCAGGCCGCATCCTGGTGAATTTCCTCTGCACCTTCTCTAACCCAGACAGTATCCTTGTGAATCTCCTCTGCACCCTCTCTAATCCAGACAGCATCCAGGTGAATCTCCTTCTGCACCCTCTCTAATCCAGACAGCATCCTGGTGAATCTCCTCTGCACCCTTTCTAATCTAGGAAACATCCTGGTGAATCTCCTCTGCACCCTCTCTAATCCAGACAGCATCCTGGTGAATCTCCTCTGCACCCTCTATAATCCAGACAGCATCCTGGTGAATCTCCTCTGCACCCTCTCTAATCCAGGTAACATCCTGTTGAATCTACTCTGCACTCTCTCTAATCCAGTCAGCATCCTGGTGAATCTCCTCTGCACCCTCTCTAATCCAGACAGTATCCTGGTGAATCTCCTTTGCACACTTTCTAATCCAGGAAACATCCCGGTGAATCTGCTCTGCACCCTCTCTAATCCAGGCAGCATCCTGCTGAATCTCCTCTGCACCCTCTCTAATCCAGACAGCATCCTGGTGAATCTCCTCTGCACCCTTTCTAATCCAGAAAACATCCTGGTGAATCTCCTCTGCACCCTCTCTAATCCAGGCAGCATCCTGGTGAATCTCCTACGCACCCTCTCTAATCCAGACTGCATCCTCGTGAATCTCCTCTGCACCCTCTCAAATGCAGACAGCATCCTGATGAATCTCCTCTGCACCCTTTTAATCCAGGAAACATCCTGGTGAATCCCCTCTGCACCCTCTCTAATCCAGGCATCATCCTGGTGAATCTCCTCTGCACCTTCTGTAATCCAGACAGCATCCTGGTGAATCTCCTCTGCACCCTCTCTAATCCAGGTAACATCTTGTTGAATCTACTCTGCACTCTCTCTAATCCAGTCAGCATCCTGTTGAATCTCCTCTGCACCCTCTCCAATCCAGACAGTATCCTGGTGAATCTCCTTTGCACCCTTTCTAATCCAGGAAACATCCTTGTGAATCTCCTCTGCACAGTCTCTAATCCAGGCAGCATCCTGGTGAATTTCCTCTGCACGTTCTCTAATCCAGACAGCATCCTGGGGAACCTGCTCTGCACCCTGTCTAATCCAGCAGCATCCTGGTGAATTTCCTCTGCACCCTCTCTAATCCAGGAAACATCCTGGTGAATCTCCTCTGCACCCTCTCTAATCCAGGCAGCATCCTGGTGAATTTCCTCTGCACCTTCTCTCATCTAGACAGCATCCTGGTGAATCTCCTCTGCACCCTCTCTAATCCAGGCTGCATCCTTGTGAATCTCCTCTGCACCCTCTCTAATCCAGACAGCATCCTGGTGAATCTCCTCTGCACCCTCTCTAATCCAGATGGCATCCTGCTGGATCTCCTCTGCAACCCCTCTAATCCAGAAGGTATCCTGGTGAATCTCCTCTGCACCCTTTCTAATCCAGGAAACATCCTGGTGAATCTCCTCTGCAGCCGCTCTAATCCAGGCAGCATCCTGGAGAATCTCCTCTACACCCTCTCTAATCCAGACAGCATACTGGTGAATCTCCTCTGCACCCTTTCTAATCCAGGAAACATCCTGTTGAATCTCCTCTGCACCCTCTCTTATCCAGACAGCATCCTGGTGAATCTCCTCTGCGCTCTCTCTAATCCAGACAGCACCCTGGTGAATCTCCTCTGCACACTTTCTAATCCAGGAAACATCCTGGTCAATCTCCTCTGCACCCTCGCTAATCCAGGCCGCATCCTGGTGAATTTCCTCTGCACCTTCTCTAACCCAGACAGTATCCTTGTGAATCTCCTCTGCACCCTCTCTAATCCAGACAGCATCCAGGTGAATCTCCTTCTGCACCCTCTCTAATCCAGACAGCATCCTGGTGAATCTCCTCTGCACCCTTTCTAATCTAGGAAACATCCTGGTGAATCTCCTCTGCACCCTCTCTAATCCAGACAGCATCCTGGTGAATCTCCTCTGCACCCTCTATAATCCAGACAGCATCCTGGTGAATCTCCTCTGCACCCTCTCTAATCCAGGTAACATCCTGTTGAATCTACTCTGCACTCTCTCTAATCCAGTCAGCATCCTGGTGAATCTCCTCTGCACCCTCTCTAATCCAGACAGTATCCTGGTGAATCTCCTTTGCACCCTTTCTAATCCAGGAAACATCCGGTGAATCTGCTCTGCACCCTCTCTAATCCAGGCAGCATCCTGCTGAATCTCCTCTGCACCCTCTCTAATCCAGACAGCATCCTGGTGAATCTCCTCTGCAACCCTTTCTAATCCAGAAAACATCCTGGTGAATCTCCTCTGCACCCTCTCTAATCCAGGCAGCATCCTGGTGAATCTCCTACGCACCCTCTCTAATCCAGACTGCATCCTCGTGAATCTCCTCTGCACCCTCTCTAATGCAGACAGCATCCTGATGAATTCCTCTCTGCACCCTTTTAATCCAGGAAACATCCTGGTGAATCTCCTCTGCACCTCTCTAATCCAGGCCGCATCCTGGTGAGTTTCCTCAGCACCTTCTCTAAACCAGACAGCATCCTGGTGACTCTCCTCTGCACCCTCTCTAATCCAGGCATCATCCTGGTGAATCCCCTCTGCACCCTTTCTAATATAGGAAACATACTGGTGAATCTCCTCTGCACCCTCTCTAATCCAGGCAGCATCCTGGTGAATCTCCTCTGCACCCTCTCTAATCCAGGAAAAATCCTGGTGAATTTCCTCTGCACCTTCTCTAATCCAGACAGCATCCTGGTGAATCTGCTCTGCACCCTCTCTAATCCAGGCAGCATCCTGGTGAATCTCCTTTGCACACTTTCTAATCGAGGCAGCATCCTGGTGAATGTCCTCTGCACACTTTCTAATCTAGGAAACATCCTGGTGAATCTCCTCTGCACCCTCTATAATCCAGACAGCATCCTGGTGAATCTCCTCTGCACCCTCTCTAATCAAGGTAACATCCTGTTGAATCTACTCTGCACTCTCTCTAATCAAGTCAGCATCCTGGTGAATCTCCTCTGCACCCTCTCTAATCCAGACAGTATCCTGGTGAATCTCCTTTGCACCCTTTCTAATCCAGGAAACATCCTGGTGAATCTCCTCTGCACCCTCTCTAATCCAGGCAGCATCCTGCTGAATCTCCTCTGTATCCTCTCTAATCCAGACAGCATCCTGGTGAATCTCCTCTGCACCCTTTCTAATCCAGAAAACATCCTGGTAAATCTCCTCTGCACCCTCTCTAATCCAGGCAGCATCCTGGTTAATCTCCTACGCACCCTCTCTAATTCAGACAGCATCCTCGTGAATCTCCTCTGCACCCTCTCTAATGCAGACAGCATCCTGATGAATCTCCTCTGCACCCTTTTAATCCAGGAAACATCTTGGTGAATCTCCTCTGCACCCTCTCTAATCCAGGCACCATCCCAGTGAATGTCCTCTGCACCCCCTCTAATCCAGGCAGCGCCCTGGTGAATCTCCTCTGCACCCTCTATATTCCGGAAAGCATCCTGCTGGATCTCTTCTGCACCCCCTCTAATCCAGACGGCATCCTGGTGAATCTCCTCTGCACCCTTTCTAATCCAGGAAACATCCTGGTGAATCTCCTCTGCACCCTCTCTAATCCAGGCAGCATCCTGGTGAATCTCTTCTGCACACTCTCTAACCCAGACAGCATACTGGTGAATCTCCTCTGCACCCCTTCTAATCCAGGAAACATCCTGGTGAATCTCCTCTGCACCCTCTCTAGTACAGGCAGCATCCTGGTGAATCTCCTCTGCGCACTCTCTTATCCAGACTGCATCCTGGTGAATCTCCTCTGCGCTCTTTCTAATCCAGACAGCACCCTGGTGAATCTCCTCTGAACCCTTTCTAATCCAGGAAACATCCTGGTGAATCTCCTCTGCACACTCTCTAATCCAGGCAGCTTCCTGCTGGATCTCCTCTGCACCCCCTCTAATCCAGACAGAGTCCTGGTGCATCTCCTCTGCACCCTCTCTAATCCTGACAGCATCCTGGTGAATCTCCTCAGCACCATTTCTAAACCAAGAAACATCCTGGTGAATCTCCTCTGCACCCTCTCTAATCCAGGCCGCATCCTGGTGAGTTTCCTCTGCACCTTCTCTAACCAGACAGCAATCCTGGTGACTCTCCTCTGCACCCTCTCTAATCCAGGCATCATCCTGGTGAATCCCCCACTTCTGCACTCTTTCTAATATAGGAAACATACTGGTGAATCTCCTCTGCACCCTCTCTAATCCAGGCAGCATCCTGGTGAATCTCGTGTGCACCCTCTCTAATCCAGACAGCATCCTGGTGAATCTCCTCTGCACCCTTTCTAATCCAGGAAACATCCTGGTGAATCTCCTCTGCACCCTCTCTAATCCAGGCAGCAACCATGGTGAATTTCCTCTGCAACCCTCTCTAATCCAGACAGCATCCAGGTGATCTCCTTTGCACCCTCTCTAATCCAGACAGCATCCTGGTGAATCTCCTCTGCACCCTTTCTAATATTGGAAACATCCTGGTGAATGTCCTCTGCACCATCTCTATCCAGGCAGCATCCTGGTGAATCTCCTCTGCACCTTCTGTAATCCAGACAGCATCCTGGTGAATCTCCTCTGCACCCTCTCTAATCCAGGTAACATCCTGTTGAATCTACTCTGCACTCTCTCTAATCCAGTCAGCATCCTGGTGAATCTCCTCTGCACCCTCTCCAATCCAGACAGTATCCTGGTGAATCTCCTTTGCACCCTTTCTAATCCAGGAAACATCCTTGTGGAATCTCCTCTGCACAGTCTCTAATCCAGGCAGCATCCTGGTGAATTTCCTTGCACGTTCTCTAATCCAGACAGCAATCATGAGGAACTGCTCTGCACCCTGTCTAATCCAGCAGCATCCTGGTGAATTTCCTCTGCACCCTCTCTAATCCAGGAAACATCCTGGTGAATCTCCTCTGCACCCTCTCTAATCCAGTGCAGCATCCTGGTGAATTTCCTCTGCACCTTCTCTCATCTCGACAGCATCCTGGTGAATCTCCTCTGCACCCTCTCTAATCCAGGCTGCATCCTTGTGAATCTCCTCTGCACCCTCTCTAATCCAGACAGCATCCCTGGTGAATCTTCTCTGCACCCTCTCTAATCCAGATGGCATCCTGCTGGATCTCCTCTGCAAACCCTCTAATCCAGAGGGTATCCTGGTGAATCTCCTCTGCACCCTCTCTAATCCAGGCAGCATCCTGGTGAATCTCCTCTGCACACTCTCTAACCCAGACAGCATACTGGTGAATCTCCTCTGCACCCCTTCTAATCCAGGAAACATCCTGGTGAATCTCCTCTGCACCCTCTCTAGTACAGGCAGCATCCTGGTGAATCTCCTCTGCGCACTCTCTTATCCAGACAGCATCCTGGTGAATCTCCTCTGCGCTCTTCTAATCCAGACAGCACCCTGGTGAATCTCCTCTGAAACCTTTCTAATCAGGAAACATCCTGGTGAATCTCCCTCTGCACACTCTCTAATCCAGGCAGCTTCCTGCTGGATCTCCTCTGCACACCCTCTAATCCAGACAGAGTCCTGGTGCATCTCCTCTGCACCCTCTCTAATCCTGACAGCATCCTGGTGAATCTCCTCAGCACCATTTCTAAACCAAGAAACATCCTGGTGAATCTCCTCTGCACCATCTCTAATCCAGGCCGCATCCTGGTGAGTTTCCTCTGCACCTTCTCTAAACCAGACAGCATCCTGGTGACTCTCCTCTGCACCCTCTCTAATCCAGGCATCATCCTGGTGAATCCCCTCTGCACCCTTTCTAATATGGGAAACATACTGGTGAATCTCCTCTGCACCCTGTCTAATCCAGGCAGCATCCTGTGAATCTCGTGTGCACCCTCTCTAATCCAGACAGCATCCTGGTGAATCTCCTCTGCAACCCTTTCTAATCCAGGAAACATCCTGGTGAATCTCCTCTGCACCCTCTCTAATCCAGACAGCATCCTGGTGAATCTCCTCTGCACCCTCTCTAATCCAGGAAACATCCTGGTGGAATCTCCTCTGCACCCTCTCTAATCCAGGCAGCAACCTGGTGAATTTCCTCTGCACCCTCTCTAATCCAGACAGCATCCAGGGTGAATCTCCTTTGCACCCTCTCTAATCCAGACAGCATCCTGGTGAATCTCCTCTGCACCCTTTCTAATATTGGAAACATCCTGGTGAATCTCCTCTGCACCATCTCTAATCCAGGCAGCATCCTGGTGAATCTCCTCTGCACCATTCTGTAATCCAGACAGCATCCTGGTGAATCTCCTCTGCACCCTCTCTAATCCAGGTAACATCCTGTTGATCTACTCTGCACTCTCTCTAATCCAGTCAGCATCCTGTTGAATCTCCTCTGCACCCTCTCCAATCCAGACAGTATCCTGGTGAATCTCCTTTGCACCCTTTCTAATCCAGGAAACATCCTTGTGAATCTCCTCTGCACAGTCTCTAATCCAGGCAGCATCCTGGTGAATTTCCTCTGCACGTTCTCTAATCCAGACAGCATCCTGGGGAACCTGCTCTGCACCCTGTCTAATCCAGCAGCATCCTGGTGAATTTCCTCTGCACCCTCTCTAATCCAGGAAACATCTGGTGAATCTCCTCTGCACCCTCTCTAATCCAGGCAGCATCCTGGTGGAATTTCCTCTGCACCTTCTCTCATCTAGACAGCATCCTGGTGAATCTCCTCTGCACCCTCTCTAATCCAGGCTGCATCCTTGTGAATCTCCTCTGCACACCTCTCTAATCCAGACAGCATCCTGGTGAATCTCCTCTGCACCCTCTCTAATCCAGATGGCATCCTGCTGGATCTCCTCTGCAACCCCCTCTAATCCAGAAGGTATCCTGGTGAATCTCCTCTGCACCCTTTCTAATCCAGGAAACCATCCTGGTGAATCTCCTCTGCAGCCGCTCTAATCCAGGCAGCATCCTGGAGATCTCTCTCTACACCCTCTCTAATCAGACAGCATACTGGTGAATCTCCTCTGCACCCTTTCTAATCCAGGAAACATCCTGTTGAATCTCCTCTGCACCCTCTCTTATCCAGACAGCATCCTGGTGAATCTCCTCTGCGCTCTCTCTAATCCAGACAGCATCCTGGTGAATCTCCTCTGCACACTTTCTAATCCAGGAAACATCCTGGTCAATCTCCTCTGCACCCTCGCTAATCCAGGCCGCATCCTGGTGAATTTCCTCTGCACCTTCTCTAACCCAGACAGTATCCTTGTGAATCTCCTCTGCACCCTCTCTAATCCAGACAGCATCCAGGTGAATCTCCTTCTGCCCCCTCTCTAATCCAGACAGCATCCTGGTGAATCTCCTCTGCACCCTTCTAATCTAGGAAACATCCTGGTGAATCTCCTCTGCACCCTCTCTAATCCAGACAGCATCCTGGTGAATCTCCTCTTGCACCCTCTATAATCCAGACAGCATCCTGGTGAATCTCCTCTGCACCCTCTCTAATCCAGGTAACATCCTGTGAATCTACTCATGCACTCTCTCTAATCCAGTCAGCATCCTGGTGAATCTCCTCTGCACCCTCTCTAATCCAGACAGTATCCCTGGGTGATCTCCTTTGCACCCTTTCTAATCCAGGAAACATCCCGGTGAATCTGCTCTGCACCCTCCTCTAATCCAGACAGCATCCTGGTGAATCTCCTCTGCACCCTTTCTAATCCAGAAAACATCCTGGTGAATCTCCTCTGCACCCTCTCTAATACAGGCAGCATCCTGGTGAATCTCCTACGCACCCTCTCTAATCCAGACTGCATCCTCGTGAATCTCCTCTGCACCCTCTCTAATGCAGACAGCATCCTGATGATCTCCTCTGCACCCCTTTTAATCCAGGAAACATCCTGGTGAATCTCCTCTGCACCCTCCTCTAATCCAGGTCGCATCCTGGTGAGTTCCTCAGCACCTTCTCTAAACCAGACAGCATCCTGGTGACTCTCCTCTGCACCCTCTCTAATCCAGGCGTCATCCTGGTGAATCCCCTCTGCACCCTTTCTAATATAGGAAACATACTGGTGAATCTCCTCTGCACCCTCTCTAATCCAGGCAGCATCCTGGTGAATCTCCTCTGCACCTCTCTAATCCAGGAAAAATCCTGGTGAATTTCCTCTTGCACCTTCTCTAATCCAGACAGCATCCTGGTGAATCTGCTCTGCACCCTCTCTAATCCAGGCAGCATCCTGGTGATCTCCTTTGCACACTTTCAAATCGAGGCAGCATCCTGGTGAATGTCCTCTGCACACTTTCTAATCTAGGAAACATCCTGGTGAATCTCCTCTGCACCTCTCTAATCCAGACAGCATCCTGGTGAATCTCCTCTGCACCCTCTCTAATCCAGAAACATCCTGGTGAATCTCCTCTGCACCCTCTCTAATCCAGGCAGCAACCTGGTGAATTTCCTCTGCACCCTCTCTAATCCAGACAGCATCCAGGTGAATCTCCTCTGCACGCTCTCTAATCCAGACAGCATCCCTGGTGAATCTCCACTGCACCTTTCTAATATTGGAAACATCCTGGTGAATCTCCTCTGCACCATCTCTAATCCAGGCAGCATCCTGGTGAATCTCCTCTGCACCCTTTATAATCCAGACAGCATCCTGGTGAATCTCCTCTGCACCCTCTCTAATCAAGGTAACATCCTGTTGAATCTACTCTGCACTCTCTCTAATCAAGTCAGCATCCTGGTGAATCTCCTCTGCACCCTCTCTAATCCAGACAGTATCCTGGTGAATCTCCTTTGCACCCTTTCTAATCCAGAAAACATCCTGGTAAATCTCCTCTGCACCCTCTCTAATCCAGGCAGCATCCTGGTGAATCTCCTACGCACACTCTCTAATCCAGACAGCATCCTCGTGAATCTCCTCTGCACCCTCTCTAATGCAGACAGCATCCTGATGAATCTCCTCTGCACCCTTTTAATCCAGGAAACATCCTGGTGAATCTCCTCTGCACCCTCTCTAATCCAGGTCGCATCCTGGTGAGTTTCCTCAGCACCTTCTCTAAACCAGACAGCATCCTGGTGACTCTCCTCTGCACCCTCTCTAATCCAGGCATCATCCTGGTGAATCCCCTCTGCACCCTTTCTAATATAGGAAACATACTGGTGAATCTCCTCTGCACCCTCTCTAATCCAGGCAGCATCCTGGTGAATCTCCTCTGCACCCTCTCTAATCCAGGAAAAATCCTGGTGAATTTCCTCTGCACCTTCTCTAATCCAGACAGCATCCTGGTGAATCTGCTCTGCACCCTCTCTAATCCAGGCAGCATCCTGGTGAATCTCCTTTGCACACTTTCAAATCGAGGCAGCATCCTGGTGAATGTCCTCTGCACACTTTCTAATCTAGGAAACATCCTGGTGAATCTCCTCTGCACCCTCTCTAATCCAGACAGCATCCTGGTGAATCTCCTCTGCACCCTCTCTAATCCAGGAAACATCCTGGTGAATCTCCTCTGCACCCTCTCTAATCCAGGCAGCAACCTGGTGAATTTCCTCTGCACCCTCTCTAATCCAGACAGCATCCAGGTGAATCTCCTCTGCACGCTCTCTAATCCAGACAGCATCCTGGTGAATCTCCACTGCACCCTTTCTAATATTGGAAACATCCTGGTGAAT
Organism: Mobula birostris; assembly: GCF_030028105.1. Taxonomy (NCBI): domain Eukaryota; kingdom Metazoa; phylum Chordata; class Chondrichthyes; order Myliobatiformes; family Myliobatidae; genus Mobula; species Mobula birostris. Next base: position 26,177 of record NW_027278706.1, on the reverse strand, counting down.
CTCCTCTGCACCATCTCTAATCCAGGCAGCATCCTGGTGAATCTCCTCTGCACCCTTTATAATCCAGACAGCATCCTGGTGAATCTCCTCTGCACCCTCTCTAATCAAGGTAACATCCTGTTGAATCTACTCTGCACTCTCTCTAATCAAGTCAGCATCCTGGTGAATCTCCTCTGCACCCTCTCTAATCCAGACAGTATCCTGGTGAATCTCCTTTGCACCCTTTCTAATCCAGAAAACATCCTGGTAAATCTCCTCTGCACCCTCTCTAATCCAGGCAGCATCCTGGTGAATCTCCTACGCACACTCTCTAATCCAGACAGCATCCTCGTGAATCTCCTCTGCACCCTCTCTAATGCAGACAGCATCCTGATGAATCTCCTCTGCACCCTTTTAATCCAGGAAACATCTTGGTGAATCTCCTCTGCACCCTCTCTAATCCAGGCACCATCCCAGTGAATGTCCTCTGCACCCCCTCTAATCCAGGCAGCGCCCTGGTGAATCTCCTCTGCACCCTCTATATTCCGGAAAGCATCCTGCTGGATCTCTTCTGCACCCCCTCTAATCCAGACGGCATCCTGGTGAATCTCCTCTGCACCCTTTCTAATCCAGGAAACATCCTGGTGAATCTCCTCTGCACCCTCTCTAATCCAGGCAGCATCCTGGTGAATCTCCTCTGCACACTCTCTAACCCAGACAGCATACTGGTGAATCTCCTCTGCACCCCTTCTAATCCAGGAAACATCCTGGTGAATCTCCTCTGCACCCTCTCTAGTACAGGCAGCATCCTGGTGAATCTCCTCTGCGCACTCTCTTATCCAGACTGCATCCTGGTGAATCTCCTCTGCGCTCTTTCTAATCCAGACAGCACCCTGGTGAATCTCCTCTGAACCCTTTCTAATCCAGGAAACATCCTGGTGAATCTCCTCTGCACACTCTCTAATCCAGGCAGCTTCCTGCTGGATCTCCTCTGCACCCCCTCTAATCCAGACAGAGTCCTGGTGAATCTCCTCTGCACCCTCTCTAATCCAGACCGCATCCTGGTGAGTTTCCTCTGCACCTTCTCTAAACCAGACAGCATCCTGGTGACTCTCCTCTGCACCCTCTCTAATCCAGGCATCATCCTGGTGAATCCCCTCTGCACCCTTTCTAATATAGGAAACATACTGGTGAATCTCCTCTGCACCCTCTCTAATCCAGGCAGCATCCTGGTGAATCTCGTGTGCACCCTCTCTAATCCAGACAGCATCCTGGTGAATCTCCTCTGCACCCTCTCTAATCCAGGCAGCATCCTGGTGAATTTCCTCTGCACCCTCTCTAATCCAGGAAACATACTGGTGAATCTCCTCTGCACCCTCTCTAATCCAGGCAGCATCCTGGTGAATTTCCTCTGCACATTCTCGAATCGAGACAGCATCCTGATGAATCTCCTCTGCACCCTCTCTAATCCAGACAGCATGCAGGTGAATCTCCTCTGCACCCTCTCTAATCCAGACAGCATCCTGGTGAATCTCCTCTGCACCCTTTCTAATCTAGGAAACATTCTGGTGAATCTCCTCTGCACCCTCTCTAATCCAGACAGCATCCTGGTGAATCTCGTCTGCACCCTCTCTAATCCAGGAAATATCCTGGTGAATCTCCTCTGCACCCTCTCTAATCCAGGCAGCAACCTGGTGAATTTCCTCTGCACCCTCTCTAATCCAGACAGCATCCAGGTTAATCTCCTCTGCACGCTCTCTAATCCAGACAGCATCCTGGTGAATCTCCACTGCACCCTTTCTAATATTGGAAACATCCTGGTGAATCTCCTCTGCACCATCTCTAATCCAGGCAGCATCCTGGTGAATCTCCTCAGCACCCTTTATAATCCAGACAGCATCCTGGTGAATCTCCTCTGCACCCTCTCTAATCAAGATAACATCCTGTTGAATCTACTCTGCACTCTCTCTAATCCAGTCAGCATCCTGGTGAATCTCCTCTGCACCCTCTCTAATCCAGACAGTATCCTGGTGAATCTCCTTTGCACCCTTTCTAATCCAGGAAACATCCTGGTGAATCTCCTCTGCACCCTCTCTAATCCAGGCAGCATCCTGCTGAATCTCCTCTGCACCCTCTCTAATCCAGACAGCATCCTGGTGAATCTCCTCTGCACCCTTTCTAATCCAGAAAACATCCTGATGAATCTCCTCTGCACCCTTTTAATCCAGGAAACATCTTGGTGAATCTCCTCTGCACCCTCTCTAATCCAGGCACCATCCCAGTGAATGTCCTCTGCACCCCCTCTAATCCAGGCAGCACCCTGGTGAATCTCCTCTGCACCCTCTATATTCCGGATGGCATCCTGCTGGATCTCTTCTGCACCCCCTCTAATCCAGACGGCATCCTGGTGAATCTCCTCTGCACCCTTTCTAATCCAGGAAACATCCTGGTGAATCTCCTCTGCACCCTCTCTAATCCAGGCAGCATCCTAGTGAATTTCCTCTGCACCCTCTCTAATCCAGACCGCATCCTGGTGAATCTCCTCTGCACACTCTCTAACCCAGACAGCATACTGGTGAATCTCCTCTGCACCCCTTCTAATCCAGGAAACATCCTGGTGAATCTCCTCTGCACCCTCTCTAATACAGGCAGCATCGTGGTGAATCTCCTCTGCGCACTCTCTTATCCAGACAGCATCCTGGTGAATCTCCTCTGCGCTCTCTCTAATCCAGACAGCACCCTGGTGAATCTCCTCTGAACCCTTTCTAATCCAGGAAACATCCTGGTGAATCTCCTCTGCACACTCTCTAATCCAGGCAGCTTCCTGCTGGATCTCCTCTGCACCCCCTCTAATCCAGACAGAGTCCTGGTGCATCTCCTCTGCACCCTCTCTAATCCTGACAGCATCCTGGTGAATCTCCTCAGCACCATTTCTAAACCAAGGAACATCCTGGTGAATCTCCTCTGCACCCTCTCTAATCCAGGCCGCATCCTGGTGAGTTTCCTCTGCACCTTCTCTAAACCAGACAGCATCCTGGTGACTCTCCTCTGCACCCTCTCTAATCCAGGCATCATCCTGGTGAATCCCCTCTGCACCCTTTCTAATTTCGGAAACATACTGGTGAATCTCCTCTGCACCCTCTCTAATCTAGGCAGCATCCTGGTGAATCTCCTGTGCACCCTCTCTAATCCAGACAGCATCCTGGTGAATCTCCTCTGCACCCTCTCTAATCCAGGAAAAATCCTGGTGAATTTCCTCTGCACCTTCTCTAATCCAGACAGCATCCTGGTGAATCTGCTCTGCACCCTCTCTAATCCAGGCAGCATCCTGGTGAATCTCCTTTGCACCCTTTCTAATCCAGGCAGCATCCTGGTGAATCTCCTCTGCACCCTCTCTAATTCAGACAGCATCCTGGTGAATCTCCTCTGCACCCTTTCTAATCCAGGAAACACCCTGGTGAATCTCCTCTGCACCCTCTCTAATCCAGGCAGCATCCTGGTGAATATCCTCTGCACCCTCTCTAATCCAGGAAACATCCTGGTGAATCTCCTCTGCACCCTCTCTAATCCAGGCAGCTTCCTGGTGAATTTACTCTGCACATTCTCGAATCGAGACAGCATCCTGATGAATCTCCTCTGCACCCTCTCTAATCCAGATGGCAACCTGCTGGATCTCCTCTGCACCCTCTCTAATCCAGGCAGCATCCTGGTGAATCTCCTCTGTACCCTTTCCAATCTGGGAAACATCCTGGTGAATCTCCTCTGCACCCTTTCTAATCCAGACAGCATCCTTGTGAATCTCGTCTGCACCCTCGCTAATCCAGGAAACATCCTGGTGAATCTCCTCTGCACCCTCTCTAATCCAGGCAGCAACCTTGTGAATTTCCTCTGCACCCTCTCTAATCCAGAGAGCATCCAGGTGAATCTCCTCTGTGCTCTCTATAATCCAGATGGCATCCTGCTGGATCTCCTCTGCACCCCCTCTAATCCAGATGGCATCCTGGTGAAACTCCTCTGCACCCTCTCTAATCCAGGCAGCATCCTGCTGGATCTCCTCTGCACCCTCTCTAATCCAGGTAACATCCTGTTGAATCTACTCTGCACTCTCTCTAATCCAGTCAGCATCCTGGTGAATCTCCTCTGCACCCTCTCCAATCCAGACAGTATCCTGGTGAATCTCCTTTGCACCCTTTCTAATCCAGGAAACATCCTTGTGAATCTCCTCTGCACAGTCTCTAATCCAGGCAGCATCCTGGTGAATTTCCTCTGCACGTTCTCTAATCCAGACAGCATCCTGGGGAACCTGCTCTGCACCCTGTCTAATCCAGCAGCATCCTGGTGAATTTCCTCTGCACACTCTCTAATCCAGGAAACATCCTGGTGAATCTCCTCTGCACCCTCTCTAATCCAGGCAGCATCCTGGTGAATTTCCTCTGCACCTTCTCTCATCTAGACAGCATTCTGGTGAATCTCCTCTGCACCCTCTCTAATCCAGGCTGCATCCTTGTGAATCGCCTCTGCACCCTCTCTAATCCAGACAGCATCCTGGTGAATCTCCTCTGCACCCTCTCTAATCCAGATGGCATCCTGCTGGATCTCCTCTGCAACCCCTCTAATCCAGAAGGTATCCTGGTGAATCTCCTCTGCACCCTTTCTAATCCAGGAAACATCCTGGTGAATCTCCTCTGCAGCCGCTCTAATCCAGGCAGCATCCTGGTGAATTTCCTCTGCACCCTCTCTAATCCAGACAGCATCCTGGAGAATCTCCTCTACACCCTCTCTAATCCAGACAGCATACTGGTGAATCTCCTCTGCACCCTTTCTAATCCAGGAAACATCCTGGTGAATCTCCTCTGCACCCTCTCTAATCCAGGCAGCATCCTGTTGAATCTCCTCTGCACCCTCTCTTATCCAGACAGCATCCTGGTGAATCTCCTCTGCGCTCTCTCTAATCCAGACAGCACCCTGGTGAATCTCCTCTGCACACTTTCTAATCCAGGAAACATCCTGGTCAATCTCCTCTGCACCCTCGCTATTCCAGGCCGCATCCTGGTGAATTTCCTCTGCACCTTCTCTAACCCAGACAGTATCCTTGTGAATCTCCTCTGCACCCTCTCTAATCCAGACAGCATCCAGGTGAATCTCCTTCTGCACCCTCTCTAATCCAGACAGCATCCTGGTGAATCTCCTCTGCACCCTTTCTAATCTAGGAAACATCCTGGTGAATCTCCTCTGCACCCTCTCTAATCCAGACAGCATCCTGGTGAATCTCCTCTGCACCCTCTATAATCCAGACAGCATCCTGGTGAATCTCCTCTGCACCCTCTCTAATCCAGGTAACATCCTGTTGAATCTACTCTGCACTCTCTCTAATCCAGTCAGCATCCTGGTGAATCTCCTCTGCACCCTCTCTAATCCAGACAGTATCCTGGTGAATCTCCTTTGCACCCTTTCTAATCCAGGAAACATCCCGGTGAATCTGCTCTGCACCCTCTCTAATCCAGGCAGCATCCTGCTGAATCTCCTCTGCACCCTCTCTAATCCAGACAGCATCCTGGTGAATCTCCTCTGCACCCTTTCTAATCCAGAAAACATCCTGGTGAATCTCCTCTGCACCCTCTCTAATCCAGGCAGCATCCTGGTGAATCTCCTACGCACCCTCTCTAATCCAGACTGCATCCTCGTGAATCTCCTCTGCACCCTCTCAAATGCAGACAGCATCCTGATGAATCTCCTCTGCACCCTTTTAATCCAGGAAACATCCTGGTGAATCCCCTCTGCACCCTCTCTAATCCAGGCATCATCCTGGTGAATCCCCTCTGCACCCTTTCTAATATAGGAAACATACTGGTGAATCTCCTCTGCACCCTCTCTAATCCAGGCAGCATCCTGGTGAATCTCCTCTGCACCCTCTCTAATCCAGGAAAAATCCTGATGAATTTCCTCTGCACCTTCTCTAATCCAGACAGCATCCTGGTGAATCTGCTCTGCACCCTCTCTAATCCAGGCAGCATCCTGGTGAATCTCCTTTGCACACTTTCTAATCGAGGCAGCATCCTGGTGAATGTCCTCTGCACACTTTCTAATCTAGGAAACATCCTGGTGAATCTCCTCTGCACCCTCTCTAATCCAGACAGCATCCTGGTGAATCTCCTCTGCACCCTCTCTAATCCAGGAAACATCCTGGTGAATCTCCTCTGCACCCTCTCTAATCCAGGCAGCAACCTGGTGAATTTCCTCTGCACCCTCTCTAATCCAGACAGCATCCAGGTGAATCTCCTCTGCACGCTCTCTAATCCAGACAGCATCCTGGTGAATCTCCACTGCACCCTTTCTAATATTGGAAACATCCTGGTGAATCTCCTCTGCACCATCTCTAATCCAGGCAGCATCCTGGTGAATCTCCTCTGCACCCTTTCTAATCCAGAAAACATCCTGGTGAATCTCCTCTGCACCCTCTCTAATCCAGGCAGCATCCTGGTGAATCTCCTACGCACCCTCTCTAATCCAGTCTGCATCCTCGTGAATCTCCTCTGCACCCTCTCAAATGCAGACAGCATCCTGATGAATCTCCTCTGCACCCTTTTAATCCAGGAAACATCCTGGTGAATCTCCTCTGCACCCTCTCTAATCCAGACAGCATCCAGGTGAATCTCCTCTGCACGCTCTCTAATCCAGACAGCATCCTGGTGAATCTCCACTGCACCCTTTCTAATATTGGAAACATCCTGGTGAATCTCCTCTGCACCATCTCTAATCCAGGCAGCATCCTGGTGAATCTCCTCTGCACCCTTCATAATCCAGACAGCATCCTGGTGAATCTCCTCTGCACCCTCTCTAATCAAGGTAACATCCTGTTGAATCTGCTCTGCACTCTCTCTAATCAAGTCAGCATCCTGGTGAATCTCCTCTGCACCCTCTCTAATCCAGACAGTATCCTGGTGAATCTCCTTTGCACCCTTTCTAATCCAGGAAACATCCTGGTGAATCTCCTCTGCACCCTCTCTAATCCAGAAAACATCCTGGTAAATCTCCTCTGCACCCTCTCTAATCCAGGCAGCATCCTGGTGAATCTCCTACGCACCCTCTCTAATCCAGACAGTATCCTGGTGAATCTCCTTTGCACCCTTTCTAATCCAGGAAACATCTTGGTGAATCTCCTCTGCACCCTCTCTAATCCAGGCACCATCCCAGTGAATGTCCTCTGCACCCCCTCTAATCCAGGCAGCCCCCTGGTGAATCTCCTCTGCACCCTCTATATTCCGGAAAGCATCCTGCTGGATCTCTTCTGCACCCCCTCTAATCCAGACGGCATCCTGGTGAATCTCCTCTGCACCCTTTCTAATCCAGGAAACATCCTGGTGAATCTCCTCTGCACCCTCTCTAATCCAGGCAACATCCTAGTGAATTTCCTCTGCACCCTCTCTAATCCAGACCGCATCCTGGTGAATCTCCTCTGCACACTCTCTAACCCAGACAGCATACTGGTGAATCTCCTCTGCACCCCTTCTAATCCAGGAAACATCCTGGTGAATCTCCTCTGCACCCTCTCTAATACAGGCAGCATCCTGGTGAATCTCCTCTGCGCACTCTCTTATCCAGACAGCATCCTGGTGAATCTCCTCTGCGCTCTTTCTAATCCAGACAGCACCCTGGTGAATCTCCTCTGAACCCTTTCTAATCCAGGAAACATCCTGGTGAATCTCCTCTGCACACTCTCTAATCCAGGCAGCTTCCTGCTGGATCTCCTCTGCACCCCCTCTAATCCAGACAGAGTCCTGGTGCATCTCCTCTGCACCCTCTCTAATCCTGACAGCATCCTGGTGAATCTCCTCAGCACCATTTCTAAACCAAGAAACATCCTGGTGAATCTCCTCTGCACCCTCTCTAATCCAGGCCGCATCCTGGTGAGTTTCCTCTGCACCTTCTCTAAACCAGACAGCATCCTGGTGACTCTCCTCTGCACCCTCTCTAATCCAGGCATCATCCTGGTGAATCCCCTCTGCACCCTTTCTAATATAGGAAACATACTGGTGAATCTCCTCTGCACCCTCTCTAATCCAGGCAGCATCCTGGTGAATCTCGTGTGCACCCTCTCTAATCCAGACAGCATCCTGGTGAATCTCCTCTGCACCCTCTCTAATCCAGGCAGCATCCTGGTGAATTTCCTCTGCACCCTCTCTAATCCAGGAAACATACTGGTGAATCTCCTCTGCACCCTCTCTAATCCAGGCAGCATCCTGGTGAATTTCCTCTGCACATTCTCGAATCGAGACAGCATCCTGATGAATCTCCTCTGCACCCTCTCTAATCCAGACAGCATGCAGGTGAATCTCCTCTGCACCCTCTCTAATCCAGACAGCATCCTGGTGAATCTCCTCTGCACCCTTTCTAATCTAGGAAACATTCTGGTGAATCTCCTCTGCACCCTCTCTAATCCAGACAGCATCCTGGTGAATCTCGTCTGCACCCTCTCTAATCCAGGAAACATCCTGGTGAATCTCCTCTGCACCCTCTCTAATCCAGGCAGCAACCTGGTGAATTTCCTCTGCACCCTCTCTAATCCAGACAGCATCCAGGTGAATCTCCTCTGCACGCTCTCTAATCCAGACAGCATCCTGGTGAATCTCCACTGCACCCTTTCTAATATTGGAAACATCCTGGTGAATCTCCTCTGCACCATCTCTAATCCAGGCAGCATCCTGGTGAATCTCCTCTGCACCCTTTATAATCCAGACAGCATCCTGGTGAATCTCCTCTGCACCCTCTCTAATCAAGATAACATCCTGTTGAATCTACTCTGCACTCTCTCTAATCCAGTCAGCATCCTGGTGAATCTCCTCTGCACCCTCTCTAATCCAGACAGTATCCTGGTGAATCTCCTTTGCACCCTTTCTAATCCAGGAAACATCCTGGTGAATCTCCTCTGTACCCTCTCTAATCCAGGCAGCATCCTGCTGAATCTCCTCTGCACCCTCTCTAATCCAGACAGCATCCTGGTGAATCTCCTCTGCACCCTTTCTAATCCAGAAAACATCCTGGTGAATCTCCTCTGCACCCTCTCTAATCCAGGCAGCATCCTGGTGAATCTCCTACGCACCCTCTCTAATCCAGACAGCATCCTCGTGAATCTCCTCTGCACCCTCTCTAATGCAGACAGCATCCTGATGAATCTCCTCTGCACCCTTTTAATCCAGGAAACATCTTGGTGAATCTCCTCTGCACCCTCTCTAATCCAGGCACCATCCCAGTGAATGTCCTCTGCACCCCCTCTAATCCAGGCAGCACCCTGGTGAATCTCCTCTGCACCCTCTATATTCCGGATGGCATCCTGCTGGATCTCTTCTGCACCCCCTCTAATCCAGACGGCATCCTGGTGAATCTCCTCTGCACCCTTTCTAATCCAGGAAACATCCTGGTGAATCTCCTCTGCACCCTCTCTAATCCAGGCAGCATCCTAGTGAATTTCCTCTGCACCCTCTCTAATCCAGACCGCATCCTGGTGAATCTCCTCTGCACACTCTCTAACCCAGACAGCATACTGGTGAATCTCCTCTGCACCCCTTCTAATCCAGGAAACATCCTGGTGAATCTCCTCTGCACCCTCTCTAATACAGGCAGCATCGTGGTGAATCTCCTCTGCGCACTCTCTTATCCAGACAGCATCCTGGTGAATCTCCTCTGCGCTCTCTCTAATCCAGACAGCACCCTGGTGAATCTCCTCTGAACCCTTTCTAATCCAGGAAACATCCTGGTGAATCTCCTCTGCACACTCTCTAATCCAGGCAGCTTCCTGCTGGATCTCCTCTGCACCCCCTCTAATCCAGACAGAGTCCTGGTGCATCTCCTCTGCACCCTCTCTAATCCTGACAGCATCCTGGTGAATCTCCTCAGCACCATTTCTAAACCAAGGAACATCCTGGTGAATCTCCTCTGCACCCTCTCTAATCCAGGCCGAATCCTGGTGAGTTTCCTCTGCACCTTCTCTAAACCAGACAGCATCCTGGTGACTCTCCTCTGCACCCTCTCTAATCCAGGCATCATCCTGGTGAATCCCCTCTGCACCCTTTCTAATTTCGGAAACATACTGGTGAATCTCCTCTGCACCCTCTCTAATCTAGGCAGCATCCTGGTGAATCTCCTGTGCACCCTCTCTAATCCAGACAGCATCCTGGTGAATCTCCTCTGCACCCTCTCTAATCCAGGAAAAATCCTGGTGAATTTCCTCTGCACCTTCTCTAATCCAGACAGCATCCTGGTGAATCTGCTCTGCACCCTCTCTAATCCAGGCAGCATCCTGGTGAATCTCCTTTGCACCCTTTCTAATCCAGGCAGCATCCTGGTGAATCTCCTCTGCACCCTCTCTAATTCAGACAGCATCCTGGTGAATCTCCTCTGCACCCTTTCTAATCCAGGAAACACCCTGGTGAATCTCCTCTGCACCCTCTCTAATCCAGGCAGCATCCTGGTGAATATCCTCTGCACCCTCTCTAATCCAGGAAACATCCTGGTGAATCTCCTCTGCACCCTCTCTAATCCAGGCAGCATCCTGGTGAATTTACTCTGCACATTCTCGAATCGAGACAGCATCCTGATGAATCTCCTCTGCACCCTCTCTAATCCAGATGGCAACCTGCTGGATCTCCTCTGCACCCTCTCTAATCCAGGCAGCATCCTGGTGAATCTCCTCTGTACCCTTTCCAATCTGGGAAACATCCTGGTGAATCTCCTCTGCACCCTTTCTAATCCAGACAGCATCCTTGTGAATCTCGTCTGCACCCTTGCTAATCCAGGAAACATCCTGGTGAATCTCCTCTGCACCCTCTCTAATCCAGGCAGCAACCTTGTGAATTTCCTCTGCACCCTCTCTAATCCAGAGAGCATCCAGGTGAATCTCCTCTGTGCTCTCTATAATCCAGATGGCATCCTGCTGGATCTCCTCTGCACCCCCTCTAATCCAGATGGCATCCTGGTGAAACTCCTCTGCACCCTCTCTAATCCAGGCAGCATCCTGCTGGATCTCCTCTGCACCCTCTCTAATCGAGGCAGCATCCTGGTGAATCCCCTCTGCACCCTCTTTAATCCAGGAAACATCTTGGTGAATCTCCTCTGCACCCTCTCTAATCCAGGCAGCATCCTGGTGAATTTCCTCTGCACCTTCTCTAATCTGGACAGCATCCTGGTGAATCTCCTCTGCACCCTCTCTAATCCTGGCAGCTTCCTGCTGGATCTCCTCTGCACCCTCTCTAATCCAGGCATCATCCTGGTGAATCTCCTCTGCACCCTCTCTAATCCAGGCAGCATCCTGGTGAATCTCATCTGCACCCTCTCTAATCCAGATGGCATCCTGCTGGATCTCCTCTGCACCCCCTCTAATCCAGACGGCATCCTGTTGAATCTCCTCTGCACCCTTTCTAATCCAGGAAACATCCTGGTGAATCGCCTCTGCACCTTCTCTAATCCAGGCAGCATCCTGCTGGATCTCCTCTGCACCCCATCTAACCCAGACAGAATCCTGGTGAATCTCCTCTGCACCCTCTCTAATCCTGACAGCATCCTGGTGAATCTCGTCTGCACCATTTCTAATCCAGGAAACATCCTGGTGAATCTCCTCTGCACCCTCTCTAATCCAGGCCGCATCCTGGTGAAATTCCTCTGCACATTCTCTAATCCAGATAGCATCCTGGTGAATCTCCTCTGCACCCAGTCTAATCCAGATAGTATGCAGGTGAATCTCCTCTGCACCCTCTCTAATCCAGACAGCATCCTGGTGAATATCCTCTGCACCCTTTCTAATCTAGGAAACATCCTGGTGAATATCCTCTGCACCCTCTCTAATCCAGACAGCATCCTGGTGAATCTCCTCTGCACCCTCTCTAATCCAGGAAACATCCTGGTGAATCTCCTCTGCACCCTCTCTAATCCAGGCAGCAACCTGGTGAATTTCCTCTGCACCCTCACTAATCCAGACAGCATCCAGGTGAATCTCCTTTGCACCCTCTCCAATCCAGACAGCATCCTGGTGAATCTCCTCTGCACCCTTTCTAATATTGGAAGCATCCTGGTGAATCTCCTCTGCACCATCTCTAATCCAGGCAGCATCCTGGTGAATCTCCTCTGCACCCTCTATAATCCGGACAGCATCCTGGTGAATCTCCTCTGCACCCTCTCTAATCCAGGTAACATCCTGTTGAATCTACTCTGCACTCTCTCTAATCCAGTCAGCATCCTGGTGAATCTCCTCTGCACCCTCTCCAATCCAGACAGTATCCTGGTGAATCTCCTTTGCACCCTTTCTAATCCAGGAAACATCCTTGTGAATCTCCTCTGCACAGTCTCTAATCCAGGCAGCATCCTGGTGAATTTCCTCTGCACGTTCTCTAATCCAGACGGCATCCTGTTGAATCTCCTCTGCACCCTTTCTAATCCAGGAAACATCCTGGTGAATCGCCTCTGCACCCTCTCTAATCCAGGCAGCATCCTGCTGGATCTCCTCTGCACCCCCTCTAACCCAGACAGAATCCTGGTGAATCTCCTCTGCACCCTCTCTAATCCTGACAGCATCCTGGTGAATCTCGTCTGCACCATTTCTAATCCAGGAAACATCCTGGTGAATCTCCTCTGCACCCTCTCTAATCCAGGCCGCATCCTGGTGAAATTCCTCTGCACATTCTCTAATCCAGATAGCATCCTGTTGAATCTCCTCTGCACCCAGTCTAATCCAGACAGCATGCAGGTGAATCTCCTCTGCACCCTCTCTAATCCAGACAGCATCCTGGTGAATATCCTCTGCACCCTTTCTAATCTAGGAAACATCCTGGTGAATCTCCTCTGCACCCTCTCTAATCCAGACAGCATCCTGGTGAATCTCCTCTGCACCCTCTCTAATCCAGGAAACATCCTGGTGAATCTCCTCTGCACCCTCTCTAATCCAGGCAGCAACCTGGTGAATTTCCTCTGCACCCTCTCTAATCCAGACAGCATCCAGGTGAATCTCCTTTGCACCCTCTCTAATCCAGACAGCATCCTGGTGAATCTCCTCTGCACCCTTTCTAATATTGGAAACATCCTGGTGAATCTCCTCTGCACCATCTCTAATCCAGGCAGCATCCTGGTGAATCTCCTCTGCACCTTCTGTAATCCAGACAGCATCCTGGTGAATCTCCTCTGCACCCTCTCTAATCCAGGTAACATCCTGTTGAATCTACTCTGCACTCTCTCTAATCCAGTCAGCATCCTGGTGAATCTCCTCTGCACCCTCTCCAATCCAGACAGTATCCTGGTGAATCTCCTTTGCACCCTTTCTAATCCAGGAAACATCCTTGTGAATCTCCTCTGCACAGTCTCTAATCCAGGCAGCATCCTGGTGAATTTCCTCTGCACGTTCTCTAATCCAGACAGCATCCTGGGGAACCTGCTCTGCACCCTGTCTAATCCAGCAGCATCCTGGTGAATTTCCTCTGCACCCTCTCTAATCCAGGAAACATCCTGGTGAATCTCCTCTGCACCCTCTCTAATCCAGGCAGCATCCTGGTGAATTTCCTCTGCACCTTCTCTCATCTAGACAGCATCCTGGTGAATCTCCTCTGCACCCTCTCTAATCCAGGCTGCATCCTTGTGAATCTCCTCTGCACCCTCTCTAATCCAGACAGCATCCTGGTGAATCTCCTCTGCACCCTCTCTAATCCAGATGGCATCCTGCTGGATCTCCTCTGCAACCCCTCTAATCCAGAAGGTATCCTGGTGAATCTCCTCTGCACCCTTTCTAATCCAGGAAACATCCTGGTGAATCTCCTCTGCAGCCGCTCTAATCCAGGCAGCATCCTGGTGAATTTCCTCTGCACCCTCTCTAATCCAGACAGCATCCTGGAGAATCTCCTCTACACCCTCTCTAATCCAGACAGCATACTGGTGAATCTCCTCTGCACCCTTTCTAATCCAGGAAACATCCTGGTGAATCTCCTCTGCACCCTCTCTAATCCAGGCAGCATCCTGTTGAATCTCCTCTGCACCCTCTCTTATCCAGACAGCATCCTGGTGAATCTCCTCTGCACCCACTCTAATCCAGGCTGCATCCTTGTGAATCTCCTCTGCACCCTCTCTAATCCAGACAGCATCCGGGTGAATCTCCTCTGCACCCTCTCTAATCCAGATGGCATCCTGCTGGATCTGCTCTGCAACCCCTCTAATCCAGAAGGTATCCTGGTGAATCTCCTCTGCACCCTTTCTAATCCAGGAAACATCCTGGTGAATCTCCTCTGCAGCCGCTCTAATCCAGGCAGCATCCTGGTGAATTTCCTCTGCACCCTCTCTAATCCAGACAGCATCCTGGAGAATCTCCTCTACACCCTCTCTAATCCAGACAGCATACTGGTGAATCTCCTCTGCACCCTTTCTAATCCAGGAAACATCCTGGTGAATCTCCTCTGCACCCTCTCTAATCCAGGCAGCATCCTGTTGAATCTCCTCTGCACCCTCTCTTATCCAGACAGCATCCTGGTGAATCTCCTCTGCGCTCACTCTAATCCAGACAGCACCCTGGTGAATCTCCTCTGCACACTTTCTAATCCAGGAAACATCCTGGTCAATCTCCTCTGCACCCTCGCTAATCCAGGCCGCATCCTGGTGAATTTCCTCTGAACCTTCTCTAACCCAGACAGTATCCTTGTGAATCTCCTCTGCACCCTCTCTAATCCAGACAGCATCCAGGTGAATCTCCTTCTGCACCCTCTCTAATCCAGACAGCATCCTGGTGAATCTCCTCTGCACCCTTTCTAATCTAGGAAACATCCTGGTGAATCTCCTCTGCACCCTCTCTAATCCAGACAGCATCCTGGTGAATCTCGTCTGCACCCTCTCTAATCCTGACAGCATCCTGGTGAATCTCGTCTGCACCATTTCTAATCCAGGAAACATCCTGGTGAATCTCCTCTGCACCCTCTCCAATCCAGACAGTATCCTGGTGAATCTCCTTTGCACCCTTTCTAATCCAGGAAACATCCTTGTGAATCTCCTCTGCACAGTCTCTAATCCAGGCAGCATCCTGGTGAATTTCCTCTGCACGTTCTCTAATCCAGACGGCATCCTGTTGAATCTCCTCTGCACCCTTTCTAATCCAGGAAACATCCTGGTGAATCGCCTCTGCACCCTCTCTAATCCAGGCAGCATCCTGCTGGATCTCCTCTGCACCCCCTCTAACCCAGACAGAATCCTGGTGAATCTCCTCTGCACCCTCTCTAATACTGACAGCATCCTGGTGAATCTCGTCTGCACCATTTCTAATCCAGGAAACATCCTGGTGAATCTCCTCTGCACCCTCTCTAATCCAGGCCGCATCCTGGTGAAATTCCTCTGCACATTCTCTAATCCAGATAGCATCCTGTTGAATCTCCTCTGCACCCAGTCTAATCCAGACAGCATGCAGGTGAATCTCCTCTGCACCCTCTCTAATCCAGACAGCATCCTGGTGAATATCCTCTGCACCCTTTCTAATCTAGGAAACATCCTGGTGAATCTCCTCTGCACCCTCTCTAATCCAGACAGCATCCTGGTGAATCTCCTCTGCACCCTCTCTAATCCAGGAAACATCCTGGTGAATCTCCTCTGCACCCTCTCTAATCCAGGCAGCAACCTGGTGAATTTCCTCTGCACCCTCTCTAATCCAGACAGCATCCAGGTGAATCTCCTTTGCACCCTCTCTAATCCAGACAGCATCCTGGTGAATCTCCTCTGCACCCTTTCTAATATTGGAAACATCCTGGTGAATCTCCTCTGCACCATCTCTAATCCAGGCAGCATCCTGGTGAATCTCCTCTGCACCTTCTGTAATCCAGACAGCATCCTGGTGAATCTCCTCTGCACCCTCTCTAATCCAGGTAACATCCTGTTGAATCTACTCTGCACTCTCTCTAATCCAGTCAGCATCCTGGTGAATCTCCTCTGCACCCTCTCCAATCCAGACAGTATCCTGGTGAATCTCCTTTGCACCCTTTCTAATCCAGGAAACATCCTTGTGAATCTCCTCTGCACAGTCTCTAATCCAGGCAGCATCCTGGTGAATTTCCTCTGCACGTTCTCTAATCCAGACAGCATCCTGGGGAACCTGCTCTGCACCCTGTCTAATCCAGCAGCATCCTGGTGAATTTCCTCTGCACCCTCTCTAATCCAGGAAACATCCTGGTGAATCTCCTCTGCACCCTCTCTAATCCAGGCTGCATCCTTGTGAATCTCCTCTGCACCCTCTCTAATCCAGACAGCATCCTGGTGAATCTCCTCTGCACCCTCTCTAATCCAGATGGCATCCTGCTGGATCTCCTCTGCAACCCCTCTAATCCAGAAGGTATCCTGGTGAATCTCCTCTGCACCCTTTCTAATCCAGGAAACATCCTGGTGAATCTCCTCTGCAGCCGCTCTAATCCAGGCAGCATCCTGGTGAATTTCCTCTGCACCCTCTCTAATCCAGACAGCATCCTGGAGAATCTCCTCTACACCCTCTCTAATCCAGACAGCATACTGGTGAATCTCCTCTGCACCCTTTCTAATCCAGGAAACATCCTGGTGAATCTCCTCTGCACCCTCTCTAATCCAGGCAGCATCCTGTTGAATCTCCTCTGCACCCTCTCTTATCCAGACAGCATCCTGGTGAATCTCCTCTGCGCTCTCTCTAATCCAGACAGCACCCTGGTGAATCTCCTCTGCACACTTTCTAATCCAGGAAACATCCTGGTCAATCTCCTCTGCACCCTCGCTAATCCAGGCCGCATCCTGGTGAATTTCCTCTGCACCTTCTCTAACCCAGACAGTATCCTTGTGAATCTCCTCTGCACCCTCTCTAATCCAGACAGCATCCAGGTGAATCTCCTTCTGCACCCTCTCTAATCCAGACAGCATCCTGGTGAATCTCCTCTGCACCCTTTCTAATCTAGGAAACATCCTGGTGAATCTCCTCTGCACCCTCTCTAATCCAGACAGCATCCTGGTGAATCTCGTCTGCACCCTCTCTAATCCTGACAGCATCCTGGTGAATCTCGTCTGCACCATTTCTAATCCAGGAAACATCCTGGTGAATCTCCTCTGCACCCTCTCTAATCCAGGCCGCATCCTGGTGAAATTCCTCTGCACATTCTCTAATCCAGATAGCATCCTGGTGAATCTCCTCTGCACCCAGTCTAATCCAGACAGCATGCAGGTGAATCTCCTCTGCACCCTCTCTAATCCAGACAGCATCCTGGTGAATCTCCTCTGCACCCTTTCTAATCTAGGAAACATCCTGGTGAATCTCCTCTGCACCCTCTCTAATCCAGACAGCATCCAGGTGAATCTCCTTTGCACCCTCTCTAATCCAGACAGCATCCTGGTGAATCTCCTCTGCACCCTTTCTAATATTGGAAACATCCTGGTGAATCTCCTCTGCACCATCTCTAATCCAGGCAGCATCCTGGTGAATCTCCTCTGCACCCTCTATAATCCAGACAGCATCCTGGTGAATCTCCTCTGCACCCTCTCTAATCCAGGTAACATCCTGTTGAATCTACTCTGCACTCTCTCTAATCCAGTCAGCATCCTGGTGAATCTCCTCTGCACCCTCTCCAATCCAGACAGTATCCTGGTGAATCTCCTTTGCACCCTTTCTAATCCAGGAAACATCCTTGTGAATCTCCTCTGCACAGTCTCTAATCCAGGCAGCATCCTGGTGAATTTCCTCTGCACGTTCTCTAATCCAGACGGCATCCTGTTGAATCTCCTCTGCACCCTTTCTAATCCAGGAAACATCCTGGTGAATCGCCTCTGCACCCTCTCTAATCCAGGCAGCATCCTGCTGGATCTCCTCTGCACCCCCTCTAACCCAGACAGAATCCTGGTGAATCTCCTCTGCACCCTCTCTAATCCTGACAGCATCCTGGTGAATCTCGTCTGCACCATTTCTAATCCAGGAAACATCCTGGTGAATCTCCTCTGCACCCTTTCTAATCCAGGCCGCATCCTGGTGAAATTCCTCTGCACATTCTCTAATCCAGATAGCATCCTGGTGAATCTCCTCTGCACCCAGTCTAATCCAGACAGCATGCAGGTGAATCTCCTCTGCACCCTCTCTAATCCAGACAGCATCCTGGTGAATATCCTCTGCACCCTTTCTAATCTAGGAAACATCCTGGTGAATCTCCTCTGCACCCTCTCTAATCCAGACAGCATCCTGGTGAATCTCCTCTGCACCCTCTCTAATCCAGGAAACATCCTGGTGAATCTCCTCTGCACCCTCTCTAATCCAGGCAGCAACCTGGTGAATTTCCTCTGCACCCTCTCTAATCCAGACAGCATCCAGGTGAATCTCCTTTGCACCCTCTCTAATCCAGACAGCATCCTGGTGAATCTCCTCTGCACCCTTTCTAATATTGGAAACATCCTGGTGAATCTCCTCTGCACCATCTCTAATCCAGGCAGCATCCTGGTGAATCTCCTCTGCACCTTCTGTAATCCAGACAGCATCCTGGTGAATCTCCTCTGCACCCTCTCTAATCCAGGTAACATCCTGTTGAATCTACTCTGCACTCTCTCTAATCCAGTCAGCATCCTGGTGAATCTCCTCTGCACCCTCTCCAATCCAGACAGTATCCTGGTGAATCTCCTTTGCACCCTTTCTAATCCAGGAAACTTCCTTGTGAATCTCCTCTGCACAGTCTCTAATCCAGGCAGCATCCTGGTGAATTTCCTCTGCACGTTCTCTAATCCAGACAGCATCCTGGGGAACCTGCTCTGCACCCTGTCTAATCCAGCAGCATCCTGGTGAATTTCCTCTGCACCCTCTCTAATCCAGGAAACATCCTGGTGAATCTCCTCTGCACCCTCTCTAATCCAGGCAGCATCCTGGTGAATTTCCTCTGCACCTTCTCTCATCTAGACAGCATCCTGGTGAATCTCCTCTGCACCCTCTCTAATCCAGGCTGCATCCTTGTGAATCTCCTCTGCACCCTCTCTAATCCAGACAGCATCCTGGTGAATCTCCTCTGCACCCTCTCTAATCCAGATGGCATCCTGCTGGATCTCCTCTGCAACCCCTCTAATCCAGAAGGTATCCTGGTGAATCTCCTCTGCACCCTTTCTAATCCAGGAAACATCCTGGTGAATCTCCTCTGCAGCCGCTCTAATCCAGGCAGCATCCTGGTGAATTTCCTCTGCACCCTCTCTAATACAGACAGCATCCTGGAGAATCTCCTCTACACCCTCTCTAATCCAGACAGCATCCAGGTGAATCTCCTTTGCACCCTCTCTAATCCAGACAGCATCCTGGTGAATCTCCTCTGCACCCTTTCTAATATTGGAAACATCCTGGTGAATCTCCTCTGCACCATCTCTAATCCAGGCAGCATCCTGTTGAATCTCCTCTGCACCCTCTATAATCCGGACAGCATCCTGGTGAATCTCCTCTGCACCCTCTCTAATCCAGGTAACATCCTGTTGAATCTACTCTGCACTCTCTCTAATCCAGTCAGCATCCTGGTGAATCTCCTCTGCACCCTCTCCAATCCAGACAGTATCCTGGTGAATCTCCTTTGCACCCTTTCTAATCCAGGAAACATCCTTGTGAATCTCCTCTGCACAGTCTCTAATCCAGGCAGCATCCTGGTGAATTTCCTCTGCACGTTCTCTAATCCAGACGGCATCCTGTTGAATCTCCTCTGCACCCTTTCTAATCCAGGAAACATCCTGGTGAATCGCCTCTGCACCCTCTCTAATCCAGGCAGCATCCTGCTGGATCTCCTCTGCACCCCCTCTAACCCAGACAGAATCCTGGTGAATCTCCTCTGCACCCTCTCTAATCCTGACAGCATCCTGGTGAATCTCGTCTGCACCATTTCTAATCCAGGAAACATCCTGGTGAATCTCCTCTGCACCCTCTCTAATCCAGGCCGCATCCTGGTGAAATTCCTCTGCACATTCTCTAATCCAGATAGCATCCTGTTGAATCTCCTCTGCACCCAGTCTAATCCAGACAGCATGCAGGTGAATCTCCTCTGCACCCTCTCTAATCCAGACAGCATCCTGGTGAATATCCTCTGCACCCTTTCTAATCTAGGAAACATCCTGGTGAATCTCCTCTGCACCCTCTCTAATCCAGACAGCATCCTGGTGAATCTCCTCTGCACCCTCTCTAATCCAGGAAACATCCTGGTGAATCTCCTCTGCACCCTCTCTAATCCAGGCAGCAACCTGGTGAATTTCCTCTGCACCCTCTCTAATCCAGACAGCATCCAGGTGAATCTCCTTTGCACCCTCTCTAATCCAGACAGCATCCTGGTGAATCTCCTCTGCACCCTTTCTAATATTGGAAACATCCTGGTGAATCTCCTCTGCACCATCTCTAATCCAGGCAGCATCCTGGTGAATCTCCTCTGCACCTTCTGTAATCCAGACAGCATCCTGGTGAATCTCCTCTGCACCCTCTCTAATCCAGGTAACATCCTGTTGAATCTACTCTGCACTCTCTCTAATCCAGTCAGCATCCTGGTGAATCTCCTCTGCACCCTCTCCAATCCAGACAGTATCCTGGTGAATCTCCTTTGCACCCTTTCTAATCCAGGAAACATCCTTGTGAATCTCCTCTGCACAGTCTCTAATCCAGGCAGCATCCTGGTGAATTTCCTCTGCACGTTCTCTAATCCAGACAGCATCCTGGGGAACCTGCTCTGCACCCTGTCTAATCCAGCAGCATCCTGGTGAATTTCCTCTGCACCCTCTCTAATCCAGGAAACATCCTGGTGAATCTCCTCTGCACCCTCTCTAATCCAGGCAGCATCCTGGTGAATTTCCTCTGCACCTTCTCTCATCTAGACAGCATCCTGGTGAATCTCCTCTGCACCCTCTCTAATCCAGGCTGCATCCTTGTGAATCTCCTCTGCACCCTCTCTAATCCAGACAGCATCCTGGTGAATCTCCTCTGCACCCTCTCTAATCCAGATGGCATCCTGCTGGATCTCCTCTGCAACCCCTCTAATCCAGAAGGTATCCTGGTGAATCTCCTCTGCACCCTTTCTAATCCAGGAAACATCCTGGTGAATCTCCTCTGCAGCCGCTCTAATCCAGGCAGCATCCTGGTGAATTTCCTCTGCACCCTCTCTAATCCAGACAGCATCCTGGAGAATCTCCTCTACACCCTCTCTAATCCAGACAGCATACTGGTGAATCTCCTCTGCACCCTTTCTAATCCAGGAAACATCCTGGTGAATCTCCTCTGCACCCTATCTAATCCAGGCAGCATCCTGTTGAATCTCCACTGCACCCTCTCTTATTCAGACAGCATCCTGGTGAATCTCCTCTGCACCCTCTCTAATCCAGGCTGCATCCTTGTGAATCTCCTCTGCACCCTCTCTAATCCAGACAGCATCCTGGTGAATCTCCTCTGCACCCTCTCTAATCCAGATGGCATCCTGCTGGATCTGCTCTGCAACCCCTCTAATCCAGAAGGTATCCTGGTGAATCTCCTCTGCACCCTTTCTAATCCAGGAAACATCCTGGTGAATCTCCTCTGCAGCCGCTCTAATCCAGGCAGCATCCTGGTGAATTTCCTCTGCACCCTCTCTAATCCAGACAGCATCCTGGAGAATCTCCTCTACACCCTCTCTAATCCAGACAGCATACTGGTGAATCTCCTCTGCACCCTTTCTAATCCAGGAAACATCCTGGTGAATCTCCTCTGCACCCTCTCTAATCCAGGCAGCATCCTGTTGAATCTCCTCTGCACCCTCTCTTATCCAGACAGCATCCTGGTGAATCTCCTCTGCGCTCTCTCTAATCCAGACAGCACCCTGGTGAATCTCCTCTGCACACTTTCTAATCCAGGAAACATCCTGGTCAATCTCCTCTGCACCCTCGCTAATCCAGGCCGCATCCTGGTGAATTTCCTCTGAACCTTCTCTAACCCAGACAGTATCCTTGTGAATCTCCTCTGCACCCTCTCTAATCCAGACAGCATCCAGGTGAATCTCCTTCTGCACCCTCTCTAATCCAGACAGCATCCTGGTGAATCTCCTCTGCACCCTTTCTAATCTAGGAAACATCCTGGTGAATCTCCTCTGCACCCTCTCTAATCCAGACAGCATCCTGGTGAATCTCGTCTGCACCCTCTCTAATCCTGACAGCATCCTGGTGAATCTCGTCTGCACCATTTCTAATCCAGGAAACATCCTGGTGAATCTCCTCTGCACCCTCTCCAATCCAGACAGTATCCTGGTGAATCTCCTTTGCACCCTTTCTAATCCAGGAAACATCCTTGTGAATCTCCTCTGCACAGTCTCTAATCCAGGCAGCATCCTGGTGAATTTCCTCTGCACGTTCTCTAATCCAGACGGCATCCTGTTGAATCTCCTCTGCACCCTTTCTAATCCAGGAAACATCCTGGTGAATCGCCTCTGCACCCTCTCTAATCCAGGCAGCATCCTGCTGGATCTCCTCTGCACCCCCTCTAACCCAGACAGAATCCTGGTGAATCTCCTCTGCACCCTCTCTAATACTGACAGCATCCTGGTGAATCTCGTCTGCACCACTTCTAATCCAGGAAACATCCTGGTGAATCTCCTCTGCACCCTCTCTAATCCAGGCCGCATCCTGGTGAAATTCCTCTGCACATTCTCTAATCCAGATAGCATCCTGTTGAATCTCCTCTGCACCCAGTCTAATCCAGACAGCATGCAGGTGAATCTCCTCTGCACCCTCTCTAATCCAGACAGCATCCTGGTGAATATCCTCTGCACCCTTTCTAATCTAGGAAACATCCTGGTGAATCTCCTCTGCACCCTCTCTAATCCAGACAGCATCCTGGTGAATCTCCTCTGCACCCTCTCTAATCCAGGAAACATCCTGGTGAATCTCCTCTGCACCCTCTCTAATCCAGGCAGCAACCTGGTGAATTTCCTCTGCACCCTCTCTAATCCAGACAGCATCCAGGTGAATCTCCTTTGCACCCTCTCTAATCCAGACAGCATCCTGGTGAATCTCCTCTGCACCCTTTCTAATATTGGAAACATCCTGGTGAATCTCCTCTGCACCATCTCTAATCCAAGCAGCATCCTGGTGAATCTCCTCTGCACCTTCTGTAATCCAGACAGCATCCTGGTGAATCTCCTCTGCACCCTCTCTAATCCAGGTAACATCCTGTTGAATCTACTCTGCACTCTCTCTAATCCAGTCAGCATCCTGGTGAATCTCCTCTGCACCCTCTCCAATCCAGACAGTATCCTGGTGAATCTCCTTTGCACCCTTTCTAATCCAGGAAACATCCTTGTGAATCTCCTCTGCACAGTCTCTAATCCAGGCAGCATCCTGGTGAATTTCCTCTGCACGTTCTCTAATCCAGACAGCATCCTGGGGAACCTGCTCTGCACCCTGTCTAATCCAGCAGCATCCTGGTGAATTTCCTCTGCACCCTCTCTAATCCAGGAAACATCCTGGTGAATCTCCTCTGCACCCTCTCTAATCCAGGCTGCATCCTTGTGAATCTCCTCTGCACCCTCTCTAATCCAGACAGCATCCTGGTGAATCTCCTCTGCACCCTCTCTAATCCAGATGGCATCCTGCTGGATCTCCTCTGCAACCCCTCTAATCCAGAAGGTATCCTGGTGAATCTCCTCTGCACCCTTTCTAATCCAGGAAACATCCTGGTGAATCTCCTCTGCAGCCGCTCTAATCCAGGCAGCATCCTGGTGAATTTCCTCTGCACCCTCTCTAATCCAGACAGCATCCTGGAGAATCTCCTCTACACCCTCTCTAATCCAGACAGCATACTGGTGAATCTCCTCTGCACCCTTTCTAATCCAGGAAACATCCTGGTGAATCTCCTCTGCACCCTCTCTAATCCAGGCAGCATCCTGTTGAATCTCCTCTGCACCCTCTCTTATCCAGACAGCATCCTGGTGAATCTCCTCTGCGCTCTCTCTAATCCAGACAGCACCCTGGTGAATCTCCTCTGCACACTTTCTAATCCAGGAAACATCCTGGTCAATCTCCTCTGCACCCTCGCTAATCCAGGCCGCATCCTGGTGAATTTCCTCTGCACCTTCTCTAACCCAGACAGTATCCTTGTGAATCTCCTCTGCACCCTCTCTAATCCAGACAGCATCCAGGTGAATCTCCTTCTGCACCCTCTCTAATCCAGACAGCATCCTGGTGAATCTCCTCTGCACCCTTTCTAATCTAGGAAACATCCTGGTGAATCTCCTCTGCACCCTCTCTAATCCAGACAGCATCCTGGTGAATCTCGTCTGCACCCTCTCTAATCCTGACAGCATCCTGGTGAATCTCGTCTGCACCATTTCTAATCCAGGAAACATCCTGGTGAATCTCCTCTGCACCCTCTCTAATCCAGGCCGCATCCTGGTGAAATTCCTCTGCACATTCTCTAATCCAGATAGCATCCTGGTGAATCTCCTCTGCACCCAGTCTAATCCAGACAGCATGCAGGTGAATCTCCTCTGCACCCTCTCTAATCCAGACAGCATCCTGGTGAATCTCCTCTGCACCCTTTCTAATCTAGGAAACATCCTGGTGAATTTCCTCTGCACCCTCTCTAATCCAGACAGCATCCAGGTGAATCTCCTTTGCACCCTCTCTAATCCAGACAGCATCCTGGTGAATCTCCTCTGCACCCTTTCTAATATTGGAAACATCCTGGTGAATCTCCTCTGCACCATCTCTAATCCAGGCAGCATCCTGGTGAATCTCCTCTGCACCCTCTATAATCCAGACAGCATCCTGGTGAATCTCCTCTGCACCCTCTCTAATCCAGGTAACATCCTGTTGAATCTACTCTGCACTCTCTCTAATCCAGTCAGCATCCTGGTGAATCTCCTCTGCACCCTCTCCAATCCAGACAGTATCCTGGTGAATCTCCTTTGCACCCTTTCTAATCCAGGAAACATCCTTGTGAATCTCCTCTGCACAGTCTCTAATCCAGGCAGCATCCTGGTGAATTTCCTCTGCACGTTCTCTAATCCAGACGGCATCCTGTTGAATCTCCTCTGCACCCTTTCTAATCCAGGAAACATCCTGGTGAATCGCCTCTGCACCCTCTCTAATCCAGGCAGCATCCTGCTGGATCTCCTCTGCACCCCCTCTAACCCAGACAGAATCCTGGTGAATCTCCTCTGCACCCTCTCTAATCCTGACAGCATCCTGGTGAATCTCGTCTGCACCATTTCTAATCCAGGAAACATCCTGGTGAATCTCCTCTGCACCCTCTCTAATCCAGGCCGCATCCTGGTGAAATTCCTCTGCACATTCTCTAATCCAGATAGCATCCTGGTGAATCTCCTCTGCACCCAGTCTAATCCAGACAGCATGCAGGTGAATCTCCTCTGCACCCTCTCTAATCCAGACAGCATCCTGGTGAATATCCTCTGCACCCTTTCTAATCTAGGAAACATCCTGGTGAATCTCCTCTGCACCCTCTCTAATCCAGACAGCATCCTGGTGAATCTCCTCTGCACCCTCTCTAATCCAGGAAACATCCTGGTGAATCTCCTCTGCACCCTCTCTAATCCAGGCAGCAACCTGGTGAATTTCCTCTGCACCCTCTCTAATCCAGACAGCATCCAGGTGAATCTCCTTTGCACCCTCTCTAATCCAGACAGCATCCTGGTGAATCTCCTCTGCACCCTTTCTAATATTGGAAACATCCTGGTGAATCTCCTCTGCACCATCGCTAATCCAGGCAGCATCCTGGTGAATCTCCTCTGCACCTTCTGTAATCCAGACAGCATCCTGGTGAATCTCCTCTGCACCCTCTCTAATCCAGGTAACATCCTGTTGAATCTACTCTGCACTCTCTCTAATCCAGTCAGCATCCTGGTGAATCTCCTCTGCACCCTTTCTAATCCAGGAAACTTCCTTGTGAATCTCCTCTGCACAGTCTCTAATCCAGGCAGCATCCTGGTGAATTTCCTCTGTACGTTCTCTAATCCAGACAGCATCCTGGGGAACCTGCTCTGCACCCTGTCTAATCCAGCAGCATCCTGGTGAATTTCCTCTGCACCCTCTCTAATCCAGGAAACATCCTGGTGAATCTCCTCTGCACCCTCTCTAATCCAGGCAGCATCCTGGTGAATTTCCTCTGCACCTTCTCTCATCTAGACAGCATCCTGGTGAATCTCCTCTGCACCCTCTCTAATCCAGGCTGCATCCTTGTGAATCTCCTCTGCACCCTCTCT